>NC_142739.1:9405000-9525000 GCF_051943395.1 Hippocampus bargibanti
ATGCTGAGATTTTATTTACACCCCCCAAACATATCTCTGCATTAAGTCCCACTTGAAATGGTTTCTGTTGCCATGCCGGTGGGTTTAGCAACCATGAGGGCAACGTTAGCACTGCATCTTTTTATTTTGCTGAATCTTTATGGGGACAGTGTGCGATGCTGTCCTTGTTAAGTGCGGTAAATGAACGACTTTCAATTCATTTTCTGCTATGTGATTTTTATTATGAGAGTTTACCTAAAGCCATATGCGACGTGGTTGTTGTTACCTGTACGCTTCCTTTAGGAGGCGTTGTAAACCCAAAAAGACAATCATCATGAATCCCGTCTGCTATGGAAAGCCATTTAAAAGAGTTTTTTTTCAGGTTTTAGATCCACGTAGTAGTACAGTCTGTCCTCACTAGTGAAGCAATTCAGAGCACTAGTATGATAACTGTCTTTCTAGTGTCATGTTTCAACTACTATCTTCATTTTTGCCCTGTTTCGTTCCAAACTTACTAGTCAATTACTCTTGTGTACTAGAATAATAACTCTACCAGGCCAACGAGTACAAAAACGATCTTACAGCAGCAAATATAATGAAAACAACAGGGTCCCCACAATTGAACCCTGTGGAACACCATACGATAATGGGGCCGAGCTAATACGCACTAATCGATGAGGTACCTCAGTCGAGTTATTTTACTATTTAGGACAAACTAGTACATGGACGTGGGTTTCAAGGATATGGAATTACCACTCAAACGTATTTCCACACACCGTCCACCAAAGCTCAAAGGCTCGCTCTCCGGTGTTTATTTGTGTTGGTGACAGTCTGTTTTTTTGGTGATGTTATTATTATTATTATTACTATAAATTATAAACATCATGATGAGGTCATCAACGTGATGAAGACTTTTTGTGTAGCTTAGTTTTTATTTGATGAATATTCTATCTTTTTGAGTGCTTGGGGGATTCTTTTTTGTTGTTGTTGTGTTATCAATAAACGTCGCACGGTTTTTCGATGCACAAGTGAGCGAAGATGTCACTGCTGCATGGATCAAAAGCAAAGGGGAATAAAATGTCAAATCAACACACCGTTGTCACACTTAAATATATTCAAATTTTAAAAAAATGAAGAAAAAAATATAAAATAAAAGATAGCTAATATATTGTGTTGGGCTAGTCTGCTTTTTTGTTGGAAAGAGAGGTTTGTTTTTGTTGGAGAATGATATACAGTTTGTGTATATTTTCATAAATAAAAGTATGCACTGATGTTATTTCGAAATCTATACTGCTTTTACAAAAAAGTGTTTGTTATTGTACCAAAGTATCCAATGCTGCCCTTCTTCTTGCGCCCCATGGCTCCCCTTTTTGTGTGTTTTACCGTATTTTATATATTAAATAGACAAGTTGACTTACACCACACTTTGTCGCTTTTTGTCTTTGCTTCTGCTCAGTGGTTTAGGAAACGTGTTTCCTTTGGTTTAACCGTTTTAAAAAGCAGCATGCAAATGCAATCCGTTTAACATTTTCTCACCACCACTGAGTTTGGTTGAAGGCTGTCATCTGTTTGTGTCAGCTGCCTGAATGACGTCAACGCAATGCTTCGATGCGCAGTCACACACACTCCAGAAGACAACTGGTTTCTCTTGAAATTCAGTTCAACTTAATCACTAGCATAACAATAGTCATATAGAGTACATCTGCTTTTAGCATTAGCATGGTCATAAAAAGTTAAATGACATTGGAGAAATATTTCATTTTTTTTGTTGCTCGCGCGTGTGTGTGTGTGTGTGTGTGTGTGTGTGTGTGTGTGTGTGTGTGTGTGTGTGTGTGTGTGTGTGTGTGTGTGTGTGTGTGTGTGTGTGTGTGTGTGTGTGTGTGTGTATGTGTGTGTGTGTATGAGTGTAGAGGGGTGGGGTTCCCCCCACTGTCTGGGATGTGCCTAATTCAATTTCTACATACTGATTAGATGACGGTGGGCATCTGCTGTCACACACATACACTGACACACACATAGTTATGTGATTTGGTGGAAGCCTCGCCTACTCAAGGATTGAGAAACCTCCTTCCTTTCATGCCATCATCTCTCAACATGTTTGGGTTGAAAGTCTATATGGCCCATGCGTTTATATTCTGATAGAAATATGAACAAACCCACAAAAGTAGATTAAAAAAAATTGCCCCGTGTGCCATTTCATTGACCAACACAAAATTTGATGGCTAATAAAAAAATAAATCAAAACCTTAAAAAAAAATATCCTGCCGAAAACTGATTAGCAAGTCGGCCATTTTGGTGAAGACCCCCTAAATTGAAAAGGAAGTGGCCTTTTTTGTTCACAGAAGGCATGTTGGGCAAATTCCATGACACATTGACCAACTCTGACGAGGGAATTTTTAGGTGGAACAGATGGATTACATAACATTGGCATTTTTTAATCTACAATATCTAGTGCAGGGGTGCCCACAGTCGGTCCTGAAGGGTCGCCGTCGTACATGCTCTCCCAGGAGCAACGCACCTGATTCAAATCATCAGGACCATTTTAATGCTGCTTCAGAGCTAGCTGATGAGCTGATCATTTGAATCAGATGTGTTGCTCCTGGGAGAGCTGGAAAACAGGCAGGAGAGCGGCCCTCGAGGACCGACTGTGGCCACCCCTGATCTAGTGTATCCGGAGGTTAAGTTGAGGATTTTGAGCCTTGCTGCTGTAATTTACAAGACATTGGCTATGAAGGTTGACTACTGTTGTCTCTTCGATTAATATAGTAAGTTAAATGTTAAACACATATACAGTAAAGTCTCGTTATATCGATATTCTCGGGAGTCGGAAAAAATATTGATATAACCGGACTATCGATATATCCGATCCTGCGGCATGTAAATGTTCTCCTTGCGTTCATAGAAATAGTATCGTAATAAGCAGTACTATCGATATAACCGATATCGATATAACGAGACTTTACTGTATTACATGACTGTAAAGTGTCCTTGAGAGTTTTGAAAGGCGCTTTGAAATGAAATTTTATTATTATTATTATTATTATTATTATTATTATTATTATTATATAACACATCTACAAACATATATAAAACCATTATTAGATGTGCCAAAAACTATACTGAGGCTTAGAGGGGATCAAGCCTTTTCCCTTGCTGGTCCCACTCTCTGGAATGACCTGCCACTGAACATTTGGCAAGCCCCCTTGCTGCCCATCTTCAAAAACCGTCTCAAAACTCACTCGTACTCTTTGGCATTCTACTCAGCATGATTCCAACTTGAACTTGGTTTCACTCCCTGGTACTTTCTACTAATTTTGTGAATACTTTATTTCCTGTATAGGATACCTGTCCATGTTCAGCGCTTTGTTACAGCTTCAGCTGTTGTTAAAGCACTATATAAATCACTATGTATTGTATTGTATTTTATTGTACAGTGATACCTCGGTTTTTGACCATAATCCGTTTCAGAAACTTGTTCGAAAACCGATTTGTTCAAAAACCAAAACAGCATTTTCCATTAAAATCAATGTACAAAATCTTAATCCGTTCAAAGTCTAGAAAACAACTTTTTAACTATTTCATCGCCTAAACCGAATATAAACTTAATAATAGAGCAGGTAATGTGTAAAATTCTATAAAAACAAACTTTTATTTTCACCAATTTTCTTTCTGCCACCGGGCGTGTTGGCACCTATCCCAGCTGTCTTTGGGCAAACACAGGGCACACTAACTTTTCAAATCATCCTCTGCTTGCTTTAAAATCATACTATTCAGGAGATCTTAACCAAATATGTCTGCATTTCGCAAAAATAAAACAACAACAATATTAATGCGTCGGTCACAATGAGGAAGACGTGACATATAAGGAAGTGACGTATAAGGTAGTCGAGTGATGCATTCAGATGCACTCAGTTTGGTTGAGGACCAAATTTCAGTTGTATACCGGGGCATGAAAAATATGACATTTTTGGTTGAAAACCGAATGGGATGAGAACCGAGATGTTAGAAAACCGAGGTTTTACTGTATTGTATAAATGACAGAAACACATAGCTCCTTTAGTATTACCTAAAACAACACATAATATTCACAAATTAATTTTCTATGTCATGAAAGAGAATATGAATTCCGGCAATGAAGCATTTGTCATGGAGGATAAACATTGTGGAGGCTCAGCAGAGTCATGTGCAGCTGTTGCTAACACAACCCAAACACTGATTGCACGCCGCCGCGCAACCTCGCCTATTTTTAAAACAGTCATACAGGATGATGGAATAATTGGTCACTCACTGCAACTACGTGTCTACGTGAAAGATACCCTGATGCCTGAACTCCGTGTCAATCTTGTTTCGCTTGTTTTCTGACTTTAAATACCACAGCATTATCATTTTAACACAACACGTTGGGTATATTGTATTAGACTTCAAGGGTTAATTTCAGGAAGAACTTCATCCTATTTTTGAGGTGAATAGTGTACAGGCTGGTAGCATCGTTAGAATGGCATTCGTTTTAGTGTGTAGCATCACAATTAAAGGACGACCGACACCATTTTTTTGTTTCCTAACTGACATCAGAAAAATGTTTTATAGCATCTAAAATACCCAAAACACGCAGGCTGATAATTTTAGTCAAATTCAAAACACCAATAAAAAATAAATAGTTAAAGTGTCCCAAAACTACTTCAAAATGACCTCGGAGATGCAGAGCTTCACGCCAGGATGTCTTGCCTTGCTCTACAATCAAAACAATGGCTTCGGATTCGGAGAAGATGCTTTCTTGTTACTCATCCAGTTATGAATATGATTCAAATAGTTCTGAAGAAGAAAGCATGAATGTTTTCAATCGATTAAAGAAGTCATTCCGTGTCATTTTGAGGCATCTGGACTGAAATGTAGCGTCCCAGAAAATGAACAACATGGCGCTCAGGCTCCGATGGAAATGGATTGATTTGTCTGCTGGGAATTTGTCAACTAGTATCAAATGGTAGTCGTGGTGCAACACACAAAGATTCACCATCGCGTTATTTATGTGTTTTCCTTCTAATTTCGCCATCAACACGGTTCAACACGAAGTTTTCAGATGAAAAAATGTACCCAAAATGCATTGTGTGTCGCTTTCTCAGTCAGGGGCGTTCCTGACATGATGTCACGTCAGGAATCGTCACCAACTCGAAAACAAGACTTCCTGAATATTCAGTGCAAGTCTTAAAACGTAAAATATAGCTATATGCGGTGGAATCTTTGTAAAATATGCTCAGGAGAAGTCATTTGAAGTGATTTTACAAATTATGGACATAACTCGTCCTTTAAAGTTACATGTTTTGTTAGGCAATTCAATTATGTGAAAGATGTAACACTGCTTTATGTATGTGTCAATTCAAATGCCTATAGGGGATTTTAACATTGGTTGTAATGTATTATTTGATTGTGTTTCCAACGAAAAGTTCAACTGGTTATAGAAGTACTTAAATATTTGTAATCAAGTATTGTTACAGGTGGTGGCACGGAGAGCAACTGGTTAGCAAGTGCCCCATCCTTCCTGTGTGGAGTTTTCTGCCTCTGTGCGTTTGCTCCCACATTCCAAAAACATGCATGGTAGGCTGAGTGAACACTCTAAATTGTCTCAAGGTTGCGATTGTAAGCGTGAATGGTTGTTTGTCTATATGTGCCGTGCGATTGGTTGGCAAAAAGTCCAGGATGCCCCCGCCGACAGCTGGGATGGGTACCCGACATGCCTGCGACCCTCATAAGGAAATCCAGTAATTGTCAAATGACATTCATTCAAATATTCATTGGAAAATTGAAAAGTCACTCATTCACTGGACCTTTTTACTTCCTGTCATTGAATAAATAAAGGCAGTGAGGAGTAGGTGAGCTAGCATTGTTCACTGGGCTACTGATGAAATGTGATGAAGATGAGGATGAGGTGGGGGGCGTTGTTGCATTTTAATTTTGATGGGTAAAAAGTCAATTCGGCAAAGTCACACATTGCTTGCTCTCTTTCGGGCATTTTTTACTCACCGCCCCTTCACCGAAATGTTCCTTTAGTTCTCTGACACTTAATATTCTTATTATTTGTCCAAAATCACACCCAAAAATCTAAAAGGCCCGGTTGTATTTCACAGAGGAGATCTGCCTTAAAATTATCTCAAATCTTTTTCAGCAAAATTATTAACTCTGAGCTAACCCGCCATAAAATCATTTGTATTACAATGGTATTTGATTGCAAAAAGACAACACAACATGGTGAGTATCTTGTCATGACATTTATTGGATTTAAATGTACTGTTGACTCTACAGTCTAATCAGTCAATCAATCGTTCAAACAATTCAGATTTGTTGGTCATGGAAAAAAAAAACGAAATAAAAACATTTCTTGCTGGGTGGGTTTTTTTTGGTCATGCAATCTGCTATTATTGATCACAGCAAGGAAGTGAAACATGAAACATGAGCTCAATTCGATCAATAATAGGTAATCAATGATTCACTCTCCACTCAAGGGCCTGAAACACAAACATCAGGCAAAGAGAACTGATAAATTCCAACTCAACATTGTATACTTAAACACAAAAATAGTCAACTAAAAACATTGCATTTTGTCAAACGAAAGCCAGCTAGCTTAAAGGACAACCAACACCATTTTTTAAAAAAAAAAGTTTTATAGCATCTAAAATACCCAAAACAGCAGGCTGATATTTTTAGTCAAATGCAAAACACCAATAAAAATGACTTTAAGTGTCCAAAATCTGCATAAAATTGAGCTGCGAATTGGGCAGTTTCAGAAAGTCCCGCCCCCAGTTCGGGACCTCACGCCAAGACGTGTTGCATTGCTGAAAAATCAAAACAATGGCTTCAGATTCAGAGAATATGCTTTCTTGTTACACATCCAGTTATGAATATGATTCAAATAGTTCTGAAGAGGAAAGCATACAAGTTTGCAATCGATTAAAGAATTTATTCTGTGTCATTTTGAGGCAAACGGGTGGGGGGAATGTCACACCCAAAAATGGCGACCTGCTCCCGTGAGGAATGAATCAGCCCGTTTCCACAGGCTGATAAATTCCTTCCATGGAGCTTGGATGCCCTCTTCTGGCGGCTTTTGAGTGCAACATCAAGGTTTTCAGACAAACAGTACAGCAAAATACATTGATGTGATGGACTGCTACAATGTGTCTTTTTGTCGGCCGGGGGGGGGGGGGGGGTCCTTTAGTGACGTCACATACAGACTTGTCACCAACTCAAAAACAAGACTTCCTGAATGTTCAGCGCGAGTCTTAAAACGTAAAATATAGCTATCTGCGGCTTTGTAAAATCCGTTCAGTAGAAGTCATTTGAAGCCATTTTACAAATTATGGACACAACTTGTCCGGAGACGTCGGTTGTCCTTTAAAACAACTGCTATTTTAACACACATCGAGCAGCAAAAAAATGGAAGAAATGAGTCATCCATTTTCACAGGTAAACTATCACACCAACTATAATTGATGATTTCTTGCTGTCCTTCTTTCAAATGTTACATTTTCAGAAACACCAGTTTATTCATCCCCAGATGACCAGGACCCTCCCTGAACCTCAGATTCTTCAGAATGCATTGACACCCTGGTCAAATGATCCTCCTTCTTAGCGGCACAACCATGGGCAGAACTCCCATTGACTGCCTTCCCCCAGTCCAACTCATTACCAAACTCCATGTCATGAATGCCAGACATGACCATGGAAGTGTCATCTGATCCATAAGCGGTGGCCACCTCCATGGACGACGCCCAGGAGTCCCGCTTGTCTTTGACATTGGTGTTGCGGGATTCGGGCAAAGAGTCTTGCTCAGCAAAGATGCTGTCCTCAGTTGGAATCTCTGAGGAGATTGCAACGGGTTTCACTTCAAATTTGGACGCGCCATCTCCTGCTTCTTCATCAATATGAGTCACACCAAATTCTTCTTTATGTTTTGGATGTTTGATGTTAACATCCTCATTGACTTTCTCCGGAACATTCCATTTGTCTGCTGCAAGGGTAGTCCAAAGGTTCTGGTTATCTTTGCCATTGGGTTTTGGAAATTTTGACACAAAGTCCTTCATAGCAAAGACGAAAGATTCTTTGGATGCAGTCTTCAGGGAAATCTCAACGGGCTTCTCGCCAAATGTGATGGCATTTTCACCATTACCAATTTCATCACAAAGATGGCTCACAAAAGATTCCGCTTCATCTTTTGTATGACTGATGTCAAGGTCCGCGCTTGTGTCCTCCACAATATTCCATTTATCTGCTAGAATGTTGACATTGTCTTCTTCCACGGAGTAAGTATAGTGTTGGAGGAAACCTTTTTGGTTCTGAGATTGACACTCTAGCTTCTCCTGAAGCTCTTTTTCAACTTCTCCTACCCAGTCAAGCCCACTAGGGACCTCGCTAAAGGTTTCATCAGCATGTGTCACCATGGAAACATTAGACTCAAAGTCATCCTTTGTTTTCTCTGAAGCTTTGAAGGAATCTTGGAAATCTTGTTTAAACTTCGCTTCATCTTGGAGATATCCGCTGTCTGGTAAGTTTATATTTACAGCATTTTGTTGGTTGGAGGTTAGATCCTGATCTTCTTCCAAATAGTTAGGTGGAGAGTCCAAGTGAGATTGGACAAAATCCCTGAGGTCTAAATCGTCTTCTGCTTGGGCTTCAAGATACGCGCAAGATGGTACGTTCAGCTTGTTGGCCTCTTCTTGTTCTGTGGTTGTTATTTCATGCTGAACTTTCTCTCGATCTGGAAAGTCCAGCTGAGGTTGAAAAAAGTTCCGATTGTGTTCCACTTGGACTTCAGATTCCATGCAGGATAGCAGATACACGTTTTGTGATTTTTCTTGTTTCAATATTTCATCTTGGACCTCCATCACATGGTCATCCGGTGAGTCCACCTGAGGAGTGATGAAATCACTGTGGTCCAGATTCCCTTCTACTTGGACATCAGGATCCATATAGGATGACGAGCTCACTTTGTCAGTCTCTTCTTGTTCCGTGGGCATGATTTCCTCTTGGAGTTTTTCTTCATCAACTGTAGAATCCAACTGAGGCTGCACCAAATTTAGATTGTGTTCCAATTGGACATCAGATTCTGTGCAGGAAAGATAGGGCACTTTCTGTGTTTCTTCTTGTCCCAATGTTCTATGTTGGACCTCCTTCTCTTCCATCCCTCTTTTCTCATCATCCTCTGGCGTGTCCAACTGAGGCGGGATCAAGTCTTCAAGCTTCAGATCATCATTTATCTGGACATCAGGATCCATGCGGGATGACAACTTCTCTTTAGCCGTCTCTTTGTGTTCTACGCTCATTATTTCATTCTCGACCTTCTCATCATTCATAGTCTCAATCTGGAGCGGGAACAAACTCATGATGGTCTGGTTATGTTCTACTTGGATGGCAGATTCTTTGCTAATTTCTTCTGTGGTCATTATTTCATCCTGGACTTTCTTTCCATCATCTGGAGTGTCCAACTGAGGCTGCACCAAATTCAAATTCTGTTCAAATTGGACTTTAGATTCCATGCAAGACAATGAGTACACTTTCTGTGCTTCTTCTTGTTTCAATATTTCATCTGGGACCTCCTTCACATGCTCATCCGGTGATTCCACCTTCGGAGGGATGAAATCACTAAGGTCGAGATTGTCTTCTACTTGGACATCAGGATCTATGTCGGATGGCGAGCTCACTTTGTCAGCCTCTTGTTCCATGGTCATTATTTCAACCTGAACTATGTCTTCATTATAAGGAGACTTGCCCTCCTCTTGATTGTCCAACTGAGGTGGGATTAAATTCTCAAGATCCAGATCATCTTGGATGTGGATGTCAGGATCCATGCAGGATGGTAATTTCCCTTTGCCGGCGTCTTCGTGTTCTACTCTCATTATCTTATCGACATCATCGACAATGTCAATCTGCGGCGGGACCAAACTCCTGGTGTCCTGGTTATGTTCCATGGTAACTTCTTGTTCCATGGTTATTATTCGTTCTCGGGCCTCCTGAAATTCCAAATTTTCCTTGGCATTCCCATTTGAAGAGTCCATCTGAGTCTGGATGGAATCCTTATGAACCTGGTCACACTCCACTTTGAGTTCAGATTCTTTGATGAATTCTTGTCCCATCTTCATCATTGCATCTTGGACCCCCACCACTTTCACCTCCTCCAACGTTTGAGGCTGAACAGAATCCTTAATGTCCAGTTTGCTGTCCACTTCGATATCAGATTCTGGGATTCTTTCTTGTTCATCCTGGGTCCTCCTTCTCTTTCATCTTTTTTCCCTCCTCCTCATCTGGAGTGTCCAACCGATGCATGATTGAGTCCTGGAATTGCTGATCATCTTCTACTTTGACATCAGAATTCATGCCGGATGGCAGGTTCCCTATGAATTTCTCTTCATATTCCATGGTCATCATTTCATCCTGGACCTTCTTCTCATGATCCACAGTATTCACCTGAGGCGAGACGAAATTCCTGATGTCCTGGTTACTCTCCACTTGGGTGTCATATTCAATGATGACATCTTGTTCCGTGGTCATTATACAATCTTGGACCTCATGCTCTTCCACCTTTCCCTTGACATCATCGTTCGAAGAGTCCCCTAGAGGCTGCACAGAATCCCTTAAAACCTGGTTGCATTCTATTTTGAATTCAGTTTCCATCATGAGTTCTTCTCCCATTTTCGTTGTATCTTGGCTCTTCACGACTTCCACCTCCTCCAGAGTCTGAGGCTGAATAGAATCCCTAAGATCCAAGTTACTTTCCATTTGGACATCAGATTCTGGAATTGCTTCTTGTTCCTTTATCATCATTCCATCGTGGACCTCCTCCTCTTCCACCCCCTGCCACCTCTGAGGTTGAATGGAATCCATAAAGTCCAGGTTGTGTGTGACTTGTATGCCCGTAATGACTTCTTGTTTCATGGTTACTTTTCCATAGGCCTCTTTGTCATCCTCAGGAAGCACCACTTGCCTCTCATTGGCCACCTCTTCAGTAAAGTGGCAAGCGTAGCTGTCAATTGAAATATTTTCCAATTCATGCTCCACAAGTTGGTCTGTCTCGAGTTCCACATGATCGAAACCTGCCGCTACTTCTTCATCGCAATGGTCCTCACTGATTTTCAAGGTTTGTTTTTCCATTCTAGAAGCTTCCTGATCATATTTTATATCATTTTCTACCCTCTCTTCATCACCTTCCTCACAAAAATCCTCCATGGTTCCAAAGTTTTTGGCCTTGCTTTTGTTCCAATCAGGTTCACTTGCTTCTCCTGTCTGCCTATCATACTCACCATCACTGGACTCACTTTCGTCCACAAATGACGCTTGTGTGTTGACATCCGTCTCGTCACTGGCGTACCGGATGAGTGGACGTGCATCTGCCAGTGTGTTCTCTTGAGCATAGCTGTCACTCTCTAGCTCTGTTCGCCAGGATACTGAGACATTTTGGGAGTCCTCGTTCTCTTTATTTAAGTCTATATCATCAGAATGTTGAGACCTTTTTTCACATTGAAGCCAAACCTCATCATCTTGCAGCTTCATTTCACCTCCTCTTAGCTCAGAACTTCTTTTTAAGATGTCCTCTTCTGGTTCCGCAAACCGACTTTCTGCTTCTGGTTTGGGTTGACTTAACTCAACATGGATCTTCTTTTCAATCACGCTGTCCCATGTGTCCATCTCTTCTGCATCCGGATACAAAATGTCCACTGCTTCTGTTTCAGTCATGCCCAGGGTGGAGTGGCTTATTTCCTGTTTTATCTCATCTATTGGGTTGAACTCATCTTTAGAAAATGGACTGCTGGTCTTGAATTCCAGGGTGGGTTCCAGGAATGCTTCTGTTCCAGAACTTGATGTTTGTTCCTGCTCATCTTCCACCGTGCATGGCTCGCATGCCACTCTTGCAGCGGAACTGAATATCTCCTCTGTCATTGTCAGAAGTTCTGTTTTTGATGTGTGGGAGCTTGAGTGGTGTGGGGTGATCTTATTCTTCTCTTCAATGATTTTTGACTCTAGCCCTTCACTCTTTGGTGATTTTGACTGGACCTGAAATCCGAAAGATGCTGTATCGTCCTTTTCCTCACTATATTCCTCTTCTGCAAGTTCAGCAGGATGTTGCTCATGTTCATCCCCAACAGGAGAAGATATGTCTTCTTCTTTTTCATCCACTTCCTGTGCTCTGAACCTTTCCACTGCTCCATCGTGCAGTATTTTGGGATAAGGACATTCTTGTTTGGCCACCATCGTATCTTCACCTTTGCGAGTTTGGCTAACGGTTACGGGCTTGCTTTGCAAGTGTGTCGTTGAAGTTATCGGTGCTCTTCTGGCAGACGCGATGGTGTTACAGCGAGCAGGCAGTTTGTAATTCCCTTGTAAAGGCTTCACAGGCATGTCTGTGGGAGAGAACATGCTGTCAATATATTACAAATATGTAGATATTGTAAAATATGACCTTACAACTAAGATGTAATTGCATTGCTGGCTTGCTCAGTGCCATGGAAGTGAGCTATCGTTAAAAGCCAGCTCCACTACAGAGCCCCCACACTAATGGACACTATTGATCGCCGTTTTCTTATGGTGCATTTCCATTAGGTGCCTCTTGCTTTGTGCATGTCCTCTGCTGCTCCTTGGATAAAAACCAACCCCCATAGAAACCTCCTAATCTGAATAAATTGGATGAGATTGAAGTGAAGGCCCATTAGTTCAACTGGTATAATGTTAGGGATGTTTTTGCAGTTGGTGTTTCACGAGTCGTGATTTCATTGGCAAAGTAGACATTTATGTGGCACTTTAATTCATTAATTCTGCCAAATAATGAACTCAGAATGGATGATGTACTAAAACACAACTATGTGACTTGTCCCAACCAAACAGCGGCAGGAAAAAATAAATGAATTAAAATTTAAAAAAATTAAAAATAAAATGATCTAGTGTAGTCTTGCTCTTCAATGTTAATTTTATGAAGACAAAAAACATCCATTTAGTGTCTGTAGCTATGCAGGTGATGATGACATCCTGGCATGTGTACCTTTTAGTGTAATATTTCTGGAGTCTTTCAGAAGAGAGACATCATCTCGCCGCAGGCCCTCACCATCCAGCAGAGCTCTGCAAAAACAGCAGAATAAAAAAGATGCTCAACTTGGACCCATGAAGCTCTGCCTGGGAGGAAGGTAAGTGTGCAGTCGGTGTTATGGTAATGAAGGAAAGGTTCCCACTATTGGTTAGACACACACACACACATACACACACACACACAAACACAAAATGTCTCCTGATAATTATTAGCTTAATCACTAAATCACATTTTTTTGTCTCCAAGTTTAAGTCATAAACTCACTAAATGAATAGTCGTGCCATGTGATAAAAGAGTCCTGACACGTCAACAGTCACTATAATTTAACAATACTCAGGAGCAAGTATTATTTACCCTCTGGATAGAAGAGCTATCAGAGCTGAGGACTTGTGACTATACTTGTATTTCCATCTATATCAGTATACAGTGGGGCCTCGGTTTACGAACGCCTTGCCTTACGAACTTTTCGGTTTACGAACATTAAATTTATGAAAATTAAACCTTTGATTAAACATATACTGCCCCTGGTGGCAGAAGGAGAATCACAATGTCCATTGAAGTGAAGTAAAAAAAGCATTGAGAAAAACGTTTAATTCTTCAATTTTTTGTTGAATTATATCAATATTTGTATTTTCACAAAGTACAAGAGGCGGTGTTTTTTTTATTGTTTAGGGGAGGCGGTGGCTGGAACAGAGTAATGGCATTCCGATTCACTATGAATGCCCTTAAATAGTCATAGTCTTAGTACTTTGTTTGCTTTGTTTGTTTGTTTGTTTGTTTGTTTGTTTGTTTTTGGGAGGATGTGTGCCAGTCTTATCTGGAATTTAATCTTGAAGGTCTAATGATTGAGTCATATGCAAATAGTGTTAAATGTCATATATCGGTTCCCTGGTGTTATTCTGGAATCCCACAGCTCATAAATGTATGAGTTGTATGGGTCAATATATTGGGGGTGGGGGGGGGGGGGGGCTTGGTTGTTAGATGATGGATTTGTGTGTTTTATGATATGACGGGGCACTAAGGGGGGGGGGGGTTGCACTTTCAGGCTCCATAGTGGATTGAGGTCATTGGCGGCAGCAGGGCAACTCGGGCTGCTGCTTCAAGGACGTGACCTTTGGAGTCCCAAACAGCTGCAGCCTTGAATGTTATTTGGCTGGGGAAGATCCAGTTTGGATTGGAGTGACTCGATCACACTTGGTCACACGGTCGCGCTTTATACGTGTGTCATATCTATTACCGGATACAAGGCAAACCCTCTCTGGCTCACAGATGAACTCAAGGAGCCAGTTGATTTATTGTGTTGTTGACTTTATTTTTTACAAGAGCAGCACCCTGGACTGGTGTGCGGTATATCATTGGGTAAATACAGTGGGTGTAAAAGGTCTACACATCCTTGTTCATATGCTAGATATACCCAATTGAAATATTTCCCACCATTAATATGATCTTTAACCCGTGCGACTCAATTGAAAGTTTTTTTTTCTCAAATATTTTCAAGAAGGGAAGGAATAATAATAATACACTTCATTTTAAGCGCCTTTCAATGCTCTCAAGGACACTTTAGTCACAGACAAGCATAGGTACAATAATAAATAAAATACAATCACAAATAGAATACAATAGATAAAATACAGTTATAAATAGAAACAAGAGAAAGAGCTACACAGAAAATGCGATTTTAAATAGGTGGGTTTTGAGATGGGATTTGAAGGTGGGAAGAGAATCAATGGTATGAATGTTGGGTGGAAGTAAATTCCAGAGTTTGGGGGCAGAGCAGCTGAAAGCCCTGTCCCCCATCGTGCTGAGACGGGCAGGGGGGGGGGGCATACCGAGGTGAAGGGAGGAAGAGGATCTGAGGGAACGAGAGGGAATAGAAATTTGAAGAAGGCCAGATAGGTAAGGGGGGCAAGGTCATGGATAGGTTTAAATGTATAAAGCAGAATTTTAAAGTTGATTCTATATTTGTCCGGGAATGGTCACCAACTGAATAACGTGGTTGCACAAGTATGCACACCCTCTTGCTAGCACAAATGTTGTGTTCAGAATTACCAAATCACATTTAAATCCATGTGAAACACACTCTTTGTCTAACTATGCCTGTTCCTCTTATTCATATCAGTTCAGAAGTTCTCGAAGCATTTTACAGAGATTTTATGTTGTTATTTTGTTGTTGCGTTATTGCAGTAGTCTAAATATTTTTTTACAAACACTGACTGCTATATGTCTTATTTGACTGCTAAACTCCCATACAAAAATGACAAAGGTGTCTTGACTCCCAGCCTTTGTTGGGATGATGATTATGTTGGACGTGAGATCTTATCAGGCATCCAGAAGGTATTGTTTTATTTTCTACCTGTAGGTGACCACCTCCAGGCCCAGCGACATCTTCTGCTGTAGTAGGCCTCGGTTCTCCTGCACCAGCCGATCAAGCTGCTGGCCCAGATGCTCTTTCTCCTTCTCTACACACTCCCAGTGCTCCTGTACATACGACACCAATATGAGATGGGGGTTAAAGGGGTGAAATGTCTAAGCTTAGTTTCGATGATTAGATGACTCCTGCAGGTCACTTGTCAAACAGACAGGAATCCGTTTGCATTATTCGATTGTTGTTGGGCTTCCTGATGAGGAAGAGGGCAACTGGGAATGATCACAAGTCGGCACAATAGGATACACTGCCTACTTCGTGGACAGGAAGTATAAACATAGCAGTGGATCATATGGGGGTCCATTTCTTGGTGTGATATTTAAATCCACGGAAGGAAACTGCAGTGATCCGAATGACTGACTATGAGAGTCATTTGAATTGACAGTCAGTCGAAAATTGGCAAAAGGTTAGTAAAACAGTGACAGTATGATTTTGAATTTAAGTTCAAAGTTGAGTTTTGAGTAAGATATTGAACTTGTATTCAGTACAAAGCAAAGCTGTGTAGTTGTAAATTTATACCATACAATTATATTTACATTGTTTTTGAAGAAGTCCGGTCACTTGTATGCCAAGATAATCACTGTATTTGAATTTATTGAGATGCACATTTTATTAAGTAGTCACTGGACACTCAATGTACTCATTGACATACAATTGATATCTAAAACAAAACTTTATGAAACATTTCGATTATTGTGGTTGCTTCACCTGAAGTGTGTTTATGTATTGTCTGTGTTCTTCCCTTTGCTGATGCGCCGTCTCCTCCAGTTGCCTCCTAACATCCCCTACGGAGATCCGCTCTCTCTCCAGGGCCCTCAGATGGGTCTGGTACTCACTCTTGTGGTGCTCCACCTGACTCAAATGTGCTGATGTCTCCTTCAGGCTGTCCTCCAGTTGGTCTAACTGTCCTTGGTAGACTTCCGCCATCTCATGCCATGCCCTGGAGGCCTGTTGGTTGAGCTCCTGCTCCAGCTGAAGGAGGTCCAGATTTGGAGTGGTACGTAGTGGTATTGAATGGCTCACTGTGGTTTGCAAGTGGGCCACCTGTGCTTGGTGGTTCCGAACCAGGTGATCCATTTCCTCCTCCAATTGCTTGATTTTCTCCCTGAGCCACCTCTGAGCCCCGTGTTCCTCCTCCAGCTCCTTCCTGCTCACCTCTATTTGCGCCATGACCTCCGCTTGAGCCAATGCCTCTTTCTGCCAGTGATGCTCGACCATCTGGATTTCCTCACTTAATTTGCAGACCTCCATCTGAGTGTACACCTGCTCCCTCCACACCTTGTCTAGCTCCGCTCTGGCCAGATGGAGATCTTCTTTCAAATTCTTCTCCCTCACCGAGGCTCCGTGGTGGTCGTGCCGATGGGCTTGGATCTCTTGAGCCAGCATCATGTTTTCCTCCTCCAGGACCTTGACCCGGCTTAGATAGCTCTGCAGCCGGCGGTTGAGGTCCAGCATTTGGTGCTTCTCCTGGGCCATGTGACGGTAGTGTGTAGTGGTGTGCAGGTCCATTGCAGAAAGGATGCAAGTGGTGGACACTGAGAGTGGACCTGACAAGTGAAGCTGCTGCCTGGCCGTCAGAGCTATTAAAGGGGGAAGACAAGGAGGGTGTGTGCGTGTGTGTTGTGTGCGTTTGTGTGTGTGTGTGTGTGTGTGTGTGTGTGTGTGTGTGTGTGTGTGTGTGTGTGTGTGTGTGTGTGTGTGTGTGTGTGTGTGTGTGTGTGTGTGTGTGTGTGTGTGCGTGTGTGCTGTGTGAAGAGACTAGAGAATGAAAGGGAGGAGTGGACCGAGGGGCTTTGGTTGGTGGGTATTGGGCAGTGGGGTGGGAGAAAGGGTGAAGTCATCTCTCGTGTTAACTCTTTAAATACAGACCAATTTCAAGATATGCACTTTAATTCGTTTGAGTGTCCCTTAGATTTAAACGGTTTATTCCCGTCACATCATGCACTGTTCTGTTTGTTAATTCCTCACAGAGTTTTGGATTGGATTGGATTTGCCTTTATTAGTCTCGCAGTGGAGAAATTTGTGCTTCCTGGGTGACTTTTTATATTTTCAAAACCGGATTTCCATAGGTTTAATTTCACTTGCGAACGAGATTACGGTAAATAGATTTAAATACGTATTCTTTTTTAGGCGATATCCTCTTTTCCTCCTCTACTGGAACGCCACATTTAGTTCGATCACCGAGGTATGATCCGTGAAATGCTCATCAACTGGCAGAAGATGACGATGAACATTCCCACAAACAGTAAATCGGTCCAAATATCAGCACATCTGTCATTACTACATCAGATGTTGTAAAACATTGTTTTTCCTTTTGTACCTGAAGGACCCATGCAATTTTATTTGTACTGTATCCCAGACATGGCCTGCACAAACGGCCTTCTTTGCAAAAAAAGAATGGCTGTACGTTATGAGAAAGTGGTGTCAAAAAGAGAGATGCGACATTCCTCTACTTCAACGCAACTATATCGTCCTCTTCTGGCCGCCTCTGGCGAAAGTTACAGAGGTTGGGCTTTTGTAGTTTTCTATTCTACCCCGAGTTCCTGAACGTCACGTCGTTTCGAACGCCTCTGCGCCGCGCATGCGCTACACAACGTTCCGGAAGTAACGCGCATGTTTTTTTTTTTTTTTGACCCGGCAAACATCCGTCTGTCAATTTTGACTTCAACCTAGCAGCGTTGGTCTTAAAATCAGTGACCGTAGTTTTACATGAACGCCAACATGTCGCCGTCTTGCGTCCGCCTCCCTGAAGTTACCTGCTATCCTTGTCAAATAAATTAACCGTGTTTTCCATTCCCCTGGCCAACACTTTGTGCTGAGAATGGACAGCATAGCGTTGGAGATCGACGCGATCAAATTTGCCAAAACGGCTGTCACCTACGACCAGAATGGCAAATACAACGAAGCTGTGTTTTACTATAAAGTGAGTGCGAGGGTCGAATGTCAACTACTTATTCGTCTGTAATCTGTGAGCGACAGTTGGTGTACGCGGATGACTTTAGCACTTCGATGTTTGAGGAGCGTGACTTGTTCGTTTCAGGAGGCCGCCCAGGCCCTCATCTACGCCGGCATGGCGGGCTCCAAGCTTGACGGAATCCAGGATAAAGTCAACGAGTATCTGGATCGAGTACAGACCCTCCACAATGCGTGTAAGACCACCAAAACCACACTCAACACACTTACGAGCTCGTTAATACACTAGCAAGCATAATAATTATCAACACTCACTCGCTCTACTCCGTACATGTTAAGTTTTAGAAATCATAAATTGGGAGAGTTTCGCACTCGCGACTCTGTGGTGCGTAATAAAATTATGTGAGTGTTGCAAAAGTGTAAATTAGAAGTAAATAAAACACAAAAATGCATTCATTGTTTTTTAATAAATTCAATTAAAATGTTTTTTGTTTTTTACATTTTATTTTGTCTCACCTTACAAATGATCTGTCTGTGTTGTGTCAATAGTTGCTTTGTAAAGTGAGTATCGTGGTCAAAATCGGTAGTCTCCCAACCAAATCGTGAGACTTAATATGTATGCTACTCACAAACTTTTTCCCCTCTTGTCTGCCTTTCAAAAACCAACGCCACTACTGGTGTCATTTTTGGATTGAATTGGATTAACCTTTATTAGTCTCTCAGTGCAGATTGTTTACATTTGACAACAGCAAAGTGAGGAAAGGAAAGAAGGAAGTAGAAAAACAAAATACAGGAGGTGCTGTAAAGGCAGCCACTCTCCCCCCCCCCCTGTTGTCTGCTTCGCCTGCACCTACTCACTCCATTCGTGAACCAGTCTCGCGCACACTCACTCTGCTTGCAAACTCTTTGTACGTGTCCACCTGCTCCACTCGCAAAGCTTCCTCTCTAACCGCTTGCCTGGTGCACACAAACCTCCCTTGCACGCTCCCACTCACTCCCCTTCACTGCTTGCCAGTCTCCGTTTTACGTTTCACCGTTGACATGCTTCACACGTACTGTTTCTCTCTGTGTCGTAGACGCCTCTCATGCACCCCACACACTTTCGTTCTCTCCGCTTGCTCGCCTCACACTTGTCATGCTTGCACATCATCCACAAGAACACACACGTGGTGACACAGAGTGAAAAGCTCTCGTTTGTGTGGAGGTTTATGGACAAATTTTGGTTGAAAGATTCACATTTCCTGCCTTTTTTTATTTGTAAATTATTCATGTGATATTTTTGTATCCCAATGATGCTTTCAAGCATGTTATTTTCATGTGAATGTTCCTGTCAGACTTGCCCATAAGGAAGTGTATGCACAGTCGATGTCTGAGTTAGTTTTTCCATGACTTTTCTTACACGCTCTTTGTGTGTGTGTGTGTGTGTGTGTGTGTGTGTGTGTGTGTGTGTGTGTGTGTGTGTGTGTGTGTGTGTGTGTGTGTGTGTGTGTGTGTGTGTGTGTGTGTGTGTGTGTGAGAGAGAGAGAGAACGGTGTTATGAAAACTGGGTGGATGACATATTTCTTTCGTCGCAGTCAACTTTTCCAGCGATTAATTCTGACACTGGGGGGTTCTCGAAATAAAAGCATTTTCATTTTAATGTAACTATTTATATTATTTATGTTTGTTACGGTTAAAATAAAGAAGTCATTTACCATTTTTATTTTTCTATTTTTTATATATTTATTTCCTTACATTGTCTTTTTTTTAAGTAAAGTAGTCATTTACCATTTCTATTAATTTCTTTATTTTCTTACTTACAGTATGTACGTACTTACTTACTCTGTCTCTTTCCTTTTTTTTTTTTTACTGAAAATGAAAAATGGTCCAAAATCTTTTTTTTTTAACTCTTTGGAGTTTTTTTTTCTCTGAAAAAGAAACATGGTCCAAAATCATTTTTTACTCTTTGGATTTTTTTTATTGAAAAAATAAAAAATGTCCAAAATCAATTTTTTTTTAACTCTGGAGTGTTTTTTGGAAAAAAAAAAAAAAAAAAAAAAAAAAAAAATCTCGGTGAACAAAAAATTGAAAAAAAAGGATAATATTATCAAAGAGTGGAAATATGCTTGTATTATTCCCCCTTCCCCCCCTCGTTCCCCAATCCTAAAATTCTCTACCCTGTTCCCCGCCAAGTGAGCGCAGTGGAGGCGCAGAAGAGCGACCCCCTCAAGTCCCGTCATCAGCTCGACCTGGAGCGTGCCCACTTCTTGGTCACGCAAGCCTTCGAGGAAGATGGCAAGGGAAATGACGACGAAGCCGTGGAACTCTACACTCAGGCTGTCGAGCTTTGCATCAAAACGGTCAGCAAACACGTCCCCTTCTAAAGGTTCTCTCCAGCACGTTGTTAAACGTTCTTCCATCGTGGCCTTTTCTTCTTTTGCGCGTCTACCTCATTTTCACAGGGCTGCATCTGGGCCGCGCCATTTACGCGTTTTGACAGCCACTGGCGCAACTTTATGTAGTAACTAAAGAAAATTTAAAATGTTTGTTTTATGTATTAATACATTTTTTGACTTGAATTAAAATTGTTGAGATATTAGAAAAATAGATTTTAGTCAAATAATGGTTTTTCGTTGCAATTTAGAAATATGTCTATGTAAGCTCTCAGTCGTACAGGAGTGGTCCATCGATGAAAAGGTTTCTTCAGCCGTCATCTGTACTTCTTTGAAGGTGTCAGACGTTTCGCTTCTTATCCAAGACGCTTCGTCAGCGAACTAAAGTCTTTTGCTGGTAGTTTTGACCCTATATATATATCCCTACTGTCCAGACGTGGTGGTGCCGTACTCTGCTATGATTGGTCCCTGCTATGATTACTCCCTGCGACTACACTGATTTCTTCTTCTTCTTGTCCTGACTGATTACTTCTATTGTCCTGACTGAGTATGAGGTCCACGACTGGCCTTATTGCCCCATTTGCTCTGGTATCACCTCATCAGCATAACTAAGCCTATGTTGCCTAAGAAGTCTGTTATACGAACGATCCAAATTGAAAGTCACCCTACCATTCCGATTTAGTGAAGGATTTTGCTGTTTTATGAAAATAGCTTCTTTTACTCCCCTTTCAAACCATCTATTTTCTTTCGCTAAGATTTTAACCTCATTGTCGTCAAATGAGTGGTTGCTAGCTTTTAGGTGCATATGTACTGCCGATTGAGGCCCACTAATATGATTATACTACAACCTGAGAGTAGGGACCAATCATAGTCGCGTCCTCTCTCCATTGCTCTTCTCTCTCTACACGAACGACTGCACCTCAACGCACCCAGCTGTCAAATTCATAAAGTTCGCAGACGACACCACGGTCATCGGTCTCATCAAAGACGGCGACGAGTCTGCGTACCGACAACAAGTGGAGCAGCTGGAGCTCTGGTGCAGCCGTCACAACCTGGAGCTGAACACGCTCAAGACAGTTGAGATGATGGTGGACTTCAGGAAACATCCATCACCACAGCTACCCCTCACACTATCCAACTGCCTGGTGTCAACCGTTGAGACCTTCAAGTTCCTGGGAATCACAGTCTCCCAGGACATGAAGTGGGAGGTCAACACCAACTCTATCCTGAAAAAGGCCCAACAGAGAATGTACTTCCTGAGGCTGCTAAAGAAGCATGGCCTGCCACATTTCTACACGGCTGTCATCGAATCCATCCTGTGTTCTTCCATCACCGTTTGGTTCGGGGCCGCCACAAAAATGGACAAAGTCCGACTTCAACGGACAGTTAGGACGGCGGAAAAAATCATTGGCACCGCCCTACCCACTCTCGAGGACTTGCACACTGCAAGAATCCAAACTAGGGCGCGGAAAATCCTACTGGACCCTCCGCACCCTGCCCACCACCTTTTCCAGCTACTCCCCTCAAGCAGGCGCTACCGATCCATGCGCACCAAATCCAGCAGACATTTAAACAGCTTCTTCCCCCAAGCCATTAACTCTTTGAACTCTTTCAACAGTAGCCAAAATGGAACTGTATAGTGCCACTTAGCAGTTTTTTTGACAACGATACTAGTGCAGCGTGTTCTACCGGAAACAAATTCCTTGTGTGTTCTACATACTTGGCAATAAAGATGATTCTGATTCTGATTCTGATTCTGATAGTAGAGTCTGGCACCGCCACGTCTGGACAGTAGGGATATACAGTAAAGTCTCGTTATATCGATACTCAAGGGAGTCCGAAAAAATATCGATATAACCGGGACTATCGATATATCCGATCCTGCGCCGAACTGCATTAAACAAAAGCCGCCAAAAGAGGGCAGCCAAGCGCCATATAAGAAACGGAGCTGGCCATTAGCTCCCTTTTTTGTTCCAATGTTGCCTCAAAATGGCACATATAATTCTTTAATGATTGTAAACATGTATGCTTTAATCTTCAGAACTACAGTGTATTTGAAACATATTCATAACTGGATGTGTAACAAGAAAGCATATTATCCGAATCTGAAGCCATTGTTTGGATTCACAAGCAATGCAAGACGTCTTGGCGTGAAGTCATTTTTATTTGCATTTGAATAAAAAGTGACATCGGCTGTCCTTTAATACACAGTATGGAATGTTAATAATTTTCAAAATCATCGCGCTTCAGCAGACAAAACAAGAAACATTGTTGCAAAAAACGATTGCATTCCTATACAGTACAGTGGGCATGTACATAACACAACAGGGAAACTGCAACGCTTACATCTTACTGTATTATGTATACAATTTAAAAAAGTCATCAATCTTCATCTGCTTCCCATTTTTACCTTTTAACACAAACACTTCAATCTCGTCTGCTACACACGAGCTAGCGTCTGAAAATGAAAATGGCTCTGCTACACGAGTGCTGGGCACGTAACCAAGTCACCTGACCAAGTCGACCAATGGCGCGACTGATGGCGTGACACGTAACCAAGACACGTGACCAAGTTGACCAATGGCGCGACGGATGGCGTGTCACGTGACAAAATCACACGGCCAAGTCGACCAATAGCGCGACCGATGGCGGCTCATGTGACCAAGTCGACCAATGGCGCGACCGATGGCGGCTCACGTAACAAGACACGTGACCAAGTTGACCAATGGCGCGACGGATATATCGATGTAAACAACAAAAATGGCCGGCGGGGGATGAAAAGGAGCACCGTAATAACCGGATTATCGTAACAACCGGGTATCGTACTAAACGGTACTAATTATACATAAAAAGACTAGAAATGTGCAAGGGAAACGAAAATAATATCGTAATAAGCGGTACTATCGATATAACCAATATCGATATAACGAGACTTTACTGTATATATATATATAGGGCTGAAACTACCAGCAAAGGACTTTAGTTCGCTGACGAAGCATCTTGGATAAGAAGCGAAACGTCCAACACCTTAAAAGAAGTACAGATAACGGCTGAAGAAACCTTTGCATCAATTTAGAAATATGCTCCAATGAATGTATTTTGGTTTATTTCGATCAGTTTTGTATACTTTGGCAATCTAGTTAAATCGGACCCCATCCATTTTAGAAGTTGGCCCCTTTTCAGACACAAGGGGGGGCAACTAGCCCCCATTTTTAATTTCCCAGATGCATCCCTGTATTCATCTGCATGTGTCTTCTCATATTCTTTGGTATGTGGTATTTATGCTCGGCTCCGCCTGTCTCTTTACGTATTGGCAGTCCAACGAAACGTCTGACCAGGGTATGCAGACCAAGCTCAAGCAGTTGGCCCATCAAGCTTTGGACAGGTTGGTTTGAGTAGAGCATTTTAAAAAAGTGATTGTGAACATTCTGCCGCCTGAAAGTATGCAATGTTTCCAGTCGTCATCGATGTGATGTGAGTAAAGTCAAGTGGTGTCCCTCAGGGCGGAAGGTCTCAAGCAAATACAGGCCAAATCTGGTCCTTCGCAGACTCAGGACAGGGCGGGACCGTCGGGGGTGAAGTCCAGCTCATCGGGACCCGCCCGCCAGTTTTTCCCGCTGGGTCCTGACTTTTCTCTCAATGACCGCCCGCAACCTCAGCCCATGAGGGCGGTCCAGTCCAGTGAACCACACGGTCAGCGATACTCGTCTGATGAGATCGAGGTCCTCAGGTCATTTGGCCCCTTATCTTCTTCAACTTGTCTTCACGTCTGGTTCTTTTTGTAGTCCTCGATATCTACTTTTCAAGTTTTCCTCCTTGATTCGTGTTCCTCATATTCTTCTCATTTGTCGTTCTTGGACACGTTTCTGCCCGTCACATCCTGGCGCTTTCATAGGAGCACGTCGACAATCAATGGCATCGCCTACGTTCCCTTCATGAGCGTGGACCTCAAAGAGCGTTTCGCCTTTCCCGTGCCTTTCTCGTGAGTTTTCGACAGGGTCCAGCATCCACCCTCTTGTTAGATGTTTGGAATGTCTTTTGTCTTTATTTTCCTCCCCACCAGGGACAAATCAGGCACTTTGGCTCTGTCGCCCAAGCAGAAAGTCATCTTCTCCCGCTGGGTCCGACCCGATGAGATCTGTACCAGTCCCACCATGATCATGTCTGTGTCCAGCTTCAGCATCAAACAGGTGTGCGATGGTGACACTTCCACCCCCTCTCGTTCGCCCTCGTTCAACTTTGCTTTTAGATGAACACGATTGTTGTTTTGATGCACAGACGGTGGTGTCCGATTGTTCCTTCGTGGCTTCGCTCGCCATCAGTGCCGCCTACGAGAGACGCTACAACAAGAAACTCATCACCAGGTCGGTTGAATGACCCTGAATTTTTGTTTTCATATTTCTTTTAATTTGATGCTCAAATACACATACTAAAAATAAAATAAAGAACTAGCTCTTAGTGAAAAGCGTGTGGCAGCCATTTTGATCGCGAGCAGCTGGTGCGATTAATTAACTCATTCACTGCCAGACGATGTGCAAAAATGTGTCCACTCCAGTGCCAGGGTTTTTGTCATTTTCACTCAAATTGCAGGACCCATAGAATATTGACTTTTAGGACTACATAAACATTTAATGTAGCGCAAGAAATCTTAGATTCTCGTCTTTCCTCAGAAAAAAAAAATCTTATTTATTAGTTCAAGAGTAATATGAGGTGCAAGTGGGGGCGGCTGTACAAAAGGCAAATGCTGCCCCTTAGTTGAAGGGAACAAACATTGCCAGAGGTCTGACCAGCACTTTATCGGGAACCATTCGCAAGAAAAACTAAAACCTCAACAAATTCAGGACTGGCGCTTCACGTCATTTTTAATTCCCAAATAAATTCGGGAATGGCAGTAAAAGAGTTAAAATTGTCGAATTAAACTTTTCGCTTTCAGGGGATGAGAATTCAAACATTTTTTATCGTTATTTTTTTCAAATCAGATTAATCGAGTAATCAACAAAATAATAATTCCTCACTTTGGACAGCATGTGGCTAATAAAGTACCAAGATAAAACCAGTCACACACTCGACATGTGATGCTGATGTGTTTCAGCATCATCTATCCTCAGAACCGACGAGGGGAGCCAGAGTACAACCCCTGCGGGAAGTACATGGTCAAGCTGCACATCAACGGCGTCCCCAGGAAGGTAAAAGCCTTGCGAGGAATCAAGAGAAATACAGAATCGGACAAGTGTGTCGCGTCTTCTCACGCAGGTGATCATCGACGACTTTCTTCCCGTGGACCGCAACGGCGAGTTGCTGTGCTCGTACTCCAGCAACAGAAATGAGCTATGGGTGTCACTCATCGAGAAGGCTTACATGAAGGTGATGGGAGGGTACAACTTCCCCGGATCCAATTCGGTAGGCAGGCGCCGTTATGCTTTCTACGTGTTGGCCTCTTCATGTATTTCTCATGTTCTTTTTTTTTTCTTTCCTCCCTTCCCTCAGAACATCGATCTCCACGCGCTCACCGGCTGGATCCCTGAGCGCATCGCCATGCATTCGGACAATCAGTCGTTCAGCAAGGACGACACTTTCCGCATGCTCTTCCAGAGGTGAAGTCACCTGAAGTCTTTGAGCACAGTTCAAGTGAAATGTCTTCAAAAAGATTCCTAGTGTGGCTTACCAGTAACGCAATTGTTGTCAATTAACTCATTCACTGCCAGACGATATGCAAAAATGTGTCCACTCCAGTGCCAGGGTTTTTGGCATTTTTACTCAAATTGCCACACAAATGGACCCACAGAATATTGACTTTTAGGACGACATAAACATTTAATGTAGCGCAAGAAATCTTAGACTCTCGTCTTTCCTCAGAAAAAAAATAGTTAATTCCCAAATTATATGCATCTGGCGTTATCTGAGCTTGAAATGAGGGAGGCTGTACAAAATACAATACAATACATACAAATTCATTTATATAGCGCTTTAACAACAACTGAAGATGGAACAAAGCACTAACATGGATAAGAGGCAAACGCTGCCTCGTTGTGGAGGGGAAAAGCATTGCAGGAGGTCTGACTCGCCCCGCAAGAAAAAAACGAAACCCGAACAAATCCAGGAATGCCGCTTGACGCCGCCATTCCCAAATAAATTCGGGAATGGCAGAGAATGAGTTAATTGAGAAGTCAAAGTGATGACCGTACCTACATACATGCACTTACATCCACACATGTGCATGCAGAGGATGCTGCACAAGCACACACTACTAAATAATTCTACTACAGCTATATTTTACATTTTAAGACTTGCGCTAAATATTCAGGAAGTCTTGTTTTTGAGTTGGTGACGATTCCTGACGTCACGTCACGGAAGGAACGCCCCTGACCGAGAAAGGACACACAATGCATTTTGCGGTACTTTGTTTGGTCTGAAAACTTCGTGTTGATCCGTGTTGATGGCGAGATTAGAAGGAAAACACATAAATAATGCGATGGTGAATCGTTGTGTATTGCACCAAGACTACTATTTCACACTAGTTGACACAAATTCCCAGCAGTCAAATCAGCCCATTTCCAACGGAGCTTGTGCGCCATCTTGTGCATTTTCTGGGAGCTACATTGGAGTCCATACGCCTCAAAATGATACGGAAGGACTTCTTTAATCGATTGCAAACATGTATGCTTTCCTCTTCAGAACTATTTCAATCATATTCATAAGTGGGTGAGTAACAAGAAAGCATCTTCTCCGAATCGGTTGCCATTGTTTTAATTCTCGAGCAAGGCAAGACGTCTTGGCGTGACACCACGAACAAGGGGGCGGGACCTTCTGAAACTGGCCACTTTCGGGTTCAATTTGAAGTAGTTTTTAGACACTTTAAGTCATTTTTATTGGTGTTTTGCATTTGAAATATCATGCTGCCTGTTTTGGGCATTTTATATGCTATAAAACATTTTTATTATGTCAGTTAGGAAACAAAAAAGTGGTGTCAGTTGTCCTTTAAATTTAGCTGCTGTAGATTGCAAATTTCCCCATTGTGGGACTATTGAAGGCTTTCTGAAGTGGACATTGAAAATTTTAATTTTTTTAAATAAATGAAAAATACATTCTTTAAATTTTTAATTGTATTTTTTTTTCATTTTTTTCTCTCTCAAAATTATTCCTACAACTACGAAATAGTAATTACTATAAATAATTCGGAAAGTGTGTCAAATGTACCATTGTTAAGTTACTAAATATTATATGTACTGTAAACAATGAATATTTGTGCTATCCAATCCATAGAAGACAAGGCTGTTAAAATGTTTTGAGATGTAACTCAATCGTAATTTGGTGCCTTTGCATCTGCAGGTTCCACAGAGGTGATGTCCTAATCACCACGGCAACCGGTGTGATGACAGAAGAGGAAGGGGAGCAGTGGGGCTTGGTGCCAACTCACGCCTATGCGGTCCTCGACATCAGGGAATACAAGGTTAGCCTCCGCAAAACCGGCACCAGAGTCCTCCTCCTCCTCCTCCTCCTACTGACCTGTTGCCACCTCTCGTAGAACATGCGCTTCCTTCAGCTGAAGAACCCTTGGAGCCACTTGCGGTGGAAAGGCCGCTACAGCGAGCGAGATGAGAACAACTGGACCCCCGAGCTTCTCAAATACCTCAACTTTGACCCCAAGACGGCGCGGAAGTTTGATAATGGTACTTTGACCGGGGAGGACATTTAAATCCGCAAGGGTTGAACTCACTGAGTTCCCAGACCAACTCATGACACAACAACAGGTACACAGGTATCTCTCAAACCCCAAGATGTATTTATTTTTGTCTCTTCAGGTGTGTTTTGGATCGCTTGGGAGGACTTGTGTCAATATTATGATGTCATTTACCTGAGCTGGAACCCGTCCTTGTTCAAAGAATCCACCTGCATCCACAGGTTTTGCTTTGTAAACTCTGAAGCGATGTCTTCAAATAAGCTCAAAGTGCGTCTTGTGCTTTCTGTGTGAAATGCAGCAGCTGGGATGGAAAGCAGGGCCCGGTCAAGGATGTCTACAGTTTAGCCAACAACCCGCAGTATAAGCTGGAGGTCCAGTGTCCATCAGGGGGCGCTGCTGTGTGGGTGCTGCTTTCCAGGCATATCACTGACAAGGTCGGACAGAGTCAAAGACTGACAAGGATTTGGTCTCACACAGAAAGCTTCATAAAATGTGGATTTTTTTTTTATGATTTAATTTTATTTTTTCTTGATGCAGGAGGACTTTGCGCAGAACCGAGAATTCATCACATTGGTTGTTTACAAGACAGACGGCAAGAAGGTTTACTATCCAGGTGTGATATTCTTCCTTATTATTTTTGTCATTATTTGTCCACATTATCGCCAACATCATTTTTATATTTTTTTGGATCACAATATTTTTTTTCCACACACAGTTGTTTTTTTGAATTGACATTGTAACAAAAAGTTCAACCAGATGGGTGAACAATCGAAAGGACCCAAAAAAAGACACAATCAAGAATTCTGAGGTGTCACATTGTGCACCATTATGACATAATACGAAGAAGATTGATAAACCACGGCGCATATCAAATGAATAGCACCTCAATGTGACGCTGTTAACATTATTGTTTCACTTTCTGTTTCAATTTCTGATATATTTCTATTTCAATTTCTATTTTAGTTAAAAATTAGTAGAATGCCCTTTGTCACCGATTCTGTTCATAACCTTTATGGACAGAATTTCTAGACGCAGCCGAAGCGTTGAAGGGATCCGTTTTGATGGCCTCAGTATAGCATCTCTGCTTTTTGCAGATGATGTGGTATTGTTGGGGCCTTCAAGCGGAGCTCTCCTACTCTCTCACGAGCGTTTCGCAGCTGAATGTGAAGCGGCTGGGATGAGAATCAGCACCTCCAAATCTGAGACAATGGTTCTCAGTCGGAAAAGGGTGGAGTGCCCTCTCCGGGTCAGGGAGGAGATTTTGCCCCAAGTGGAGGAGTTTAAATATCTGGGAGTCTTGTTCACGTACGAGGGTGTGAGTGAGCGAGAGGTCGACAGGCGGATCGGTGCGGCGTCTGCTGTGTTGCAGACTTTGTACCGATTTGTCGTGGTGAAGAAGGAGCTGAGCCAAAAAGCAAGGCTCTCAATCTACCGGTCGATCTACATCCCAACCCTCATTTATGGTCACAAGCTATGGGTTGTGTCCGAAAGAACGAGATCCCGGATGCAAGCGGCCGAAATTAGCTTTCTCCGTAGGGTGTCTGGGCTCTCCCTTAGAGATAAGGTGAGAAGCTTGGTCATCCGAGAGGGGCTCAAAGTCGAGCCGCTTCTCCTCCACATTGAGAGGAGTCAGATGAAGTGGGTCGGCCATCTGATTAGGATGCCCCCAGGACGCCTCCCTGGTGAGGGGTTCCGAGCATGCCCCACTGGCAGGAGAACCCAGGGACGACCCAGGACACGCTGGAGAGACTATGTCTCCCAGCTGGCCTGGGAACGCCTCGGGATCCGCCAGGACGAGCTCGAAGAGGTGACTTTGTGGTGAGAGGGAAGTCTGGGCTTCCCTATTGAAGCTGCTGCCCCTGCAACCCGACTTCGAATAAGCGGCAGAAGATGGATGGATGGAACTAGTAATGTTTAATTTGTTTTTTATTTTTGGATTTTAAAATTTAAATTCAAATTGTAAAATTTATAATTGAAATTTAACATGTGAAATGTTCAATGTTAAATTTTTATTTTTTATGTTTTTATTTATTTATTTTTTTTGCAAATATGTAAATATTTAAATCGTTAAATATTTAAATATTTGATTATTTAAATATTTAAATATTTAAATATTTAAATATCTTAATACAGTAAAGTCTCGTTATATCGATAGTACCGCTTATTACGATACTATTTCTATGAACGCAAGGAGATAATTACATGCGCGCAGGGTCGGATATATCGATAGTCCCGGTTATATCGATATTTTTCGGACTCCCGAGACTATCGATTTAACGAGACTTTACTGTATCTTAATATCTTAATGTCTTAATGTCTTAGTGTGTTAGTGTCTTAGTGTTTTGATGTTTTAACGTTTTAACGGTTTTACTTTTTACTTTGTCATGTTTATATTTATGTATGTAGAAGCTAAAAAACGTTTTTATTGGTTGTCGATCCACTCTGATGAAATCAGAAGGGATAACAATCCAAGACCCATTTCAAAATACGAACGTATGACATCACAGTCAAGAGGAAGTGATCGCTGCACCAAATAAAGTGTGCGGTGCGGCTCCTCTCAATCAGACACAAATGACACCTGTTATGCCCGCTGCAGCCGAGCCACCTCCTTACATCGACGGAATTCGGATCAACAGCCCCCACTACCTGACCAAGATCCGTCTGACCGGCGGCGGGTCGCACACCTTCACGCTGGTGGTGTCGCAGTATGAGAAGCAGAACACCATCAACTACACGCTGAGGGTAGGAGGCCTCGCCCGTTCATGCTTTCTCGCCGTCAAGAGGTCGTCGCACCGTATCGACACATTTTCTGGTGTTGCTTGCCCGAAAGCGAATAATTTGTCACCTTCAGATGAAGTTTCGACCTCCACTTGATGGATTTGTTTTTGTGCGGAAAACCAATCGAAAGTGTGAATGCAGCCTTATGTAAGATAATAACGAGAAATCTCCACAGGGATTTGTGACAACGTCATCTCTTCTGGAGTTGTCCAGGTGGCAATTGTTTTTCAGAAGAAGTCTCTCCGGTATTGCCCAAAGTCATCGGCGGAGTTTATATTTGTTGTTACAGACCTGATTTGATCCGAAATGGGACAAAAATAGTCCTTGCCTAATGGCGTTTGTTTTGCTGCAGAAGACCTTTCTTTATTCTTGTTGTTTTTCTGATTTAATTCCCAAAAATTTCATTCCAAGTTGTAATACCAAGACTGCTTTTTTTAATCTCACCAAATTAAATTGATTTTTTTTTTTATTATTTCGTCTTTAATAGCTATTTATAGCTGCGATCATGATACCCTGCCCAAAAAAATATCACATTTCTTGCTAATAGCAATCAAAATGATCATTATGCCCATATTGCCGGATGGGGGGGGGGGGGGTCAGGTGATGCATACACACACACGCACACATTTAAGGGATCAAAATCATGTTTTTTTTTCACAGTTAAGCATACTGCAGCGCTAAAGGTAGATTAGATTAGATTCCATTAGATTATCCTCTATTAGCCCCACACTGGAGGAATTTACATTTCACAGCAGCAAAGTGATGAAAGGAAGAAGTAAAAAAACAAAATACAGGAGCTGCTGGAAGGTCAGACACTCTCGTAGCACCATCTTGAAGTCAAAACAACAAAAATAAACTAAATAAAACACAAAGACACCAACAGTCATTCAATCCAAAGAACTTTCTGCACCCTCTTTGTCGTACGAAGCAGTTCTAGATGAAAGTGAGAGGATCAAAGTTTCCTTTTCACCAGTGGATCAGGGACGTCATGGTGAAATGTGTGTGTCTGCTACAAAGTCAAAGTCAGCTTTATTGTCAAATATGCATGACATACAGCACAGATGAAATTACTGTCCTCTCGGACCCAGCGTGCAAGGCACTTATAATGACTTTAACAAACATAATAAACATGAAAACGCCTCATCCAGCCGCATACTGTCCAACAGCAAAATCCGGCTTTTGTGACCACTTGCCACAAGGCAAGCGGCTTCACCTGCGGATGTGGAGTCCCGAGTGTAGAAAAGAAAATGTTTCCTGCAGTGTAAAAGAAATAAAATCATGGATGAAAAGTATGATTCAAAAATACTAAGTGGAGACTCCAATATACAGTCAGCAAAAAAAGCGTGTTGATATGCTACAAATAATGCTACACTAATTGTGAGTCCGAAGCCAAACAGAAATGAGTTCTTGTCTTTTGTGGCCCGTTTCTGCAGGTTTACTCTGGTTGCAAATTCAACTTCTCCAAAATCCCAAATCCTTTCACGCACACCAAAAGGGTAAGCCAAGATGAAACGCAAACATGTGCATTTTGGAGAACATCTCTTTCTTTTTTTGTGGTTTTGGTGCTCCTGGGTATGTTTGTGTGTCATTTTTGTGTGCTTGTTTGTGTTGACTACTTGCTGTGGGGCTCAGATTAACGGCCAGTGGAAAGGCATGAGTGCCGGTGGTTGCGGCAATTATAAGGACTCGTACAAGAACAATCCAGTCTACCAACTGCAGCTGGAGCGAGCCGGTCCACTGCTCGTAGAACTGCGAGGTTCCAGGTCAGTGAGCTACACCCGCCGACAAAAGCAAACATCCTTGGCGCAGGTATTTAAAAAAAATTGCCAGGCAAAATCACTTTTGAGGATGAACAAAACTAGAATGGGCTTAAGTCAAATGACCATGTTTATTCTTGCCGCTCTTTTTTACATTATGTACAAATTCCATTTATTGCAGAATGATGTAATTGTAACACATATTTGTTACACGTTTTAATGCATTTTTATGCTTTAAAAATCATTGATGTCTGAATTTTGGAGGTCTTGGAACGGATTAGCGCAATTACATGCAAAACGTGACTTGACTTGTAACATTTTCTTGTTCCGAAATTTTTTCTGGACATTAATTTTGTAAGTAGAGGTACCACTGTACAACTAAGTAAAGTCATGCTAACATTCATATTTTAATTTTTTTGGAGTGGCATTGTTACTTTGCGGGATACGTTCCAGACATCTAGTGTGTCTGAATTTTGGGGTGCTTGGAACGGATTAGAGTAATTACATGCAAAACATGTCTTGACTTACATACAAAATTTAAAATTCAGAAATTTCTCCAAGAAGAATTAATTTTGTAAGTAGAGGTACCACTGTACAACTAAGTCAAGTACTCAGTACCAAAGTGCTAAGTAATGCTAACATTCATATTTTAAATATTTATGAGTGGCATTGTTTCTTTGTGGGGATATGTTCCGGACATACAGTATGTCTGAATTTTGGGGTGCTGGGAACGAATTAGGGCAATTACATGCAAAACGTATTTTGACTTACAGAATTTTCTAGTTCAGAAATTTCTCCCGGAACATACTACACTGTACAACTAAGTAAGGTACTCAGTACCACAGTGCTAAGTAATGCTATCATTCATATTTAAAAAAAAAAGAGTGGCATTGTTTCTTTGTGGGGATATGTTCCAGACATACACTATGTATGAATTTTAAGGGGCTTGGAACGGATTAGGGCAATTACATGCAAAATGTGACTCGACTTACAAAATTTTCGAGTTGAGAAATTTCTTCTCGACATTAATTTTGTAACTACATGTACCACTGTACAACTAAGTAAAGTACTCAGTACCAAAGTGCTACCTCACGCTAACATTCATATTTAAAAAAAACGTTGGCATTGTTTCTTTGTGAGGATACGTTCCAGACATACAGTATGTCTGAATTTTGTGGGGCTTGGAATGGATTAGGGTAGTTACATGCAAAACGTGTCTTGATTTACATACAAAATTTTCTAATTCAGAAATTTCTCCCAGAACATATTAATTTAGAGGTACCACTGTACAACTAAGTCAAGTACTCAGTACCAAAGTGCTAAGTCATGCTAACATTCATATTTAAAAAAAAAATTGAGTGGCATTGTTTCTTTGCGGGATACGTTCCAGACATATAGTATGTCTGAATTTTGGGGTGCTTGGAACGAATTAGAGTAATTACGTGCAAAACGAGTCTTGACTTGCATACATTTCCAAATACAGAAAATTCTCCCAGAGCATATTAAATTTGTAAGTAAAGTTACCACTGTACAACTAAGTAAGGCGCTCAGTACCAAAGTGCTAAGTCATGCTAACATTCATATTTAAAAAAATATGTGAGTGACATTGCTTCTTTGCAGAAATATGTTCCTGATATGTGTGAATGTGAAAATATTCCAACCTGTAACACTATCTTAAAGCTAACATATGCTGCGAAACGCCAAAGGCAGGCTAATGGAAACTAGCATAGATGCTAGCAGTGATGACAAACATCATCCAACTGCTTCTTTAAAACAACAACAAAAATCATCACAGGCATAAATTCCATCTGCTCCGCAAGAACGTTGACATTGTGACTAGTTGGGGGACCTTCCCTGCCTCTTGTTAATCACGCGACGTCTTTCCCTTGTGCGACATCGCAGCAACGACGTTGCTGAGCAACGTGAACCACTTTGCTGAGGTTTCACACATTTTCACGGGGTGTTCAAGTATGATGTGAACTCATGAACGCGAACAGCGACATCAAGTTGCTGAATCCCCCTCCCGCGTAGCGTCCAAATAATCCAACTTTTGTCTGTTTGTTCGCGCGCACGTGCGTGGACAATACATTTCACAGCGCCCTTAAGCGCACTTACAAAAGCAATGTTTGTGGCTTTTTTTCCGTGCAATGATATTTTAGATCCTTTGGATTTACTTAGTTCGAACATGTCCATCACTTGCACATGATCCCAAAAATGTGGTTAACTTGATGTCTTTTTCTCGTGATTTTCCTTCAAAATAACAACATCAAGAAGCGGTACTACTTTTTCAGTGTTTGAAAATGGTTGAAGGTAAATTGTGAACCGATGTCATCTGGCGGAATAGCATTTTTCATTTTTACGCCTGACACAAGACGTCCCTGACATAAATCCTCAAACAAGAATCACAGCTTTTGTGACATTTTCCAACACGTAAAACTTCTCGATGTCTCTTTTGTGGCCAAGTACGGAATTCCAACTTATTTACAACATTTTTGCGTGTGGACAAACGTGCAAATGTGATTTATGAAGCTTCAAATGGGTCTCACGGGTCATTTTCCCGTGACAGCTGGGCAAGCATCTATTCTCTGCACCATTTTTTTGGGGGGGTGCAATGCCACATTAGGAGAGGCACATCAAATCCCATTAGCAACTCGTCAAACCAGACACAGCGTGATCCTCAAAATTATTGGATCGATGGGTTCACTTTTGGTTGCCATGAAGTAAGTCACCAACATATCAATATGTTTCATATATTTAATATTCAAGGTAATTCATTATGCTTCACAAAGTTACAAAACAACAATTAACTCATTCACTGCCATTTACAAATGTATTTGAGAATTGAAAATATGACGTAGCGCGCCATTCCCGAATTTGTTCTGGTTTTGATTTTTCTTGCCATTAAAGCACGGCGCAGAACTCTGGCAGCGTTTTCCCTTCCATAAGGGGTCATCATTTCCCTTTTTTCCAGGTTCGCGCTTTGTTCCAGCTTCAGCTGTTGTTGAAGCGCGATATAAACCAATATGTATGTATTGCATTGTATTTTGGACAGCCACCCTCATTTCAAGCTCATATAACTCCAGACCCATATAATTTAGGAATTAACTCATTTTCCTGATGAAAGAAGAGAGTCTAAGGTTTCTTCTGCTGCATTGAATGTTTATGTAGTCCTAAAACTCAATACTCTGTGGGTCCTAGGATTTGAGTGAAAATGACCAAAAACCATGGAAGTATTGGACACATTTTTGCACGTCTGGCAGTGAATGAGTTAAATGTAAAAGAAAAAAAAACTGGAAAAAAAATGAAACCTTTGCAACATTCAAAGCAAAGTCAAATGAATGTTCAGCGCAGGAAAATAATTTTGGAAAATATAAACCGCGAGTACGAGTATCTATCTAAATGTGTTGCTCCACCATCAGTGTTCATGTATTAGTGAAAGCACCAAAACATGTTTGCTGTGCACTAGACCCATCAATGGCGTTTTGCATTGTGCCTTTGCATCACGCTAGCCTCGTTTTGTTGACCTGTGGCTTCCTATTCAAGACGCTCAAGTTTTTGGTTGAAATAAATCAGGGGTCGGGAACCTATGGCTCGTGAGCAATATATGACTCTTTTGATGATTGCATATGGCTCGCCGATAAAACTAAATACATATTGTCGTTTTTTTCGCCGTTCATTTCCCGTTGCGGGTGCAGTTGGCGGAAAGCGCAATTTTGATTGGATGACACAGACCTAGAATGGCCGAAAGCGCCATTTTGATTGGATGATAGTGGCTGTCATGTTGAAACAGGTAAACGCCCAACTAGTGCACTTCAGCGTGAATGCACCGGAGCATTAGAGGAGAGAAAATGTTCTGATTCTAATTTGCAATGAAACAATACCATCGATGAAACAGTCGAATGTCAGTGACATTTTAACAAGCCCGATGTTAACGTTAGCATCAACATACTTCTGCGAGAAGTAGATTGCAGATAGCAAGTGTGGAAGCTTATGAGCCGTGTGCAGGCTAGCTAGCAGTAACTTCGCCTCTGGACCGGCAAATTGAGTTTCATTCCGATCGTTTGCCTGGATTTTGACCAATCACAAGGAACGGAAAACCATTCATGTTAACGGTGAGTACTATCACAAAGTTATTTTAAATAATACATTCTGATATTTTGTTGAAAAGTGGCCGCGCACGCGTGTGTGTGTGCGCGCACGCGAGCGTTTGTATGTGCGCGCGCGTGCGTGTGGCTCTCACTGAAAAACATTTCGAAATATTTTACTTTTATGGCTCTCTTAGTCAAAAAGGTTCCCGACCCCTGAAATAAATGAAAAACACCGCGGAATGACATGCCAATACGAGAACTTCATGTGGATTGCATGCGATAATTGTCATCACGTGTACTTTAAGGCAATACAGCGTTGGCTTCGAGATGGTCACCGTGTCAACCACCACCGATGGCGGAGCGACTTCTACATCTAAGAGGAGCAGTGGAGATTACAGGTACTTTCATGCTCAAAAATGGGGGGGGGGGGGGTGGGATTTTTGGTCACCACGTCTAAAGTGGCCGTTTCAACTTCGGTGTCAAAAAAAAATTAGTCGATCTCATTTTAAAGCTGGTTTAAGGCTTGTCATCTTAACACGTGCATGCATGTTGTCCGATGTCGTCCCCGGCAGATGCGGCTTCTGCTATATGGATTGTGAGCAGGTCCCGGCAGGCGTTTACAACGTGGTACCCACCACCTTCCTGCCCAAACAGGAAGGCCCCTTCTTCCTGGACTTTGCCAGCACCGCACCCCTCAAAGTGGCTCAGCTGCAATGATTGGTCCACAAAGCTGCTAATCACTATTGGACTCATCTGCAGGCCAATCATTTATGCAGATTTTTTTGAGACAAAAATGCTTCCGTGACCTGTGTCAAGGATTATGGATGTCTGTTATTATGAAGACATTAAATGGACTGCTATGTACTGTATGTCATTGGGTCACACGGTTGGACTTTATTCTCAAGTTTGGGTTTCAAAGGAGTGTTGATACTCAGGTTATGTTTATAAACAGTTCAACATTAACTTGTTAAAAATTCCCTCACATGACACCAACACAACATTTGCTGTAAGCTACCATCTTGGAGGACAGAATCAATAGATGCTAAAAAGGATGATTTTTTAATCTTTTTACATCAGTATGCTTTTATTTCTATCCGAATCAATCAAAGTGTTCTTGTGGTTCCTCAAAGCCTTTTGACCACCACTGCCTTCTGGGTAAAGTTGTCCGTGTTTTTGGCGTCGCTGCGTTGGCGTCGCAAGTTGAGGAAGCTGAAGCGAGCCTCCAGGTTGAAGCTCCTCTTGGTGGCAGTCGTCCCACTGCTGCTGTTGTTGTTCTGGTTGTTGTTGTTGATGATGAGGGTCGGCCTGTTGTCCAACGTCACTTCAGCGCCTTCTGCTCTGTCACCTAAGATGCAACATTTAGTACTCATCAAAAGTCATGGAAATTGGACCAAAGTATAAAGAGACCTAAAACAGATGAAGGTCTTCTCCATCCACCCGTCACTCACCTCTCTCCAGGTCACACTCGGGCGACGACGCCCCGCTGCACTCGCTTCGAGGGCCGAGCACGGGCGAAATGAGGCCAAAGTCCGACAGCGAGACGGAGTTGGGCAGCTCCAGGCTGCAAGGTCTAGAGGGAGGTGAGGAGGAGGAAGAGGAGCAGGATGGGCTCGGTGACGGACAGGTGGAGGTGGAGGAGGCGCAAGATGAAGACGTGAAGTTGGTGAAGGGACACGACGGCGACTGGAGCCCCTGAGGTGTGCTGGTTGAAGACCCGAGACGAGAACCGGAGGCGTTTTCATCAGACATCATAGTGCTACCGTTGTACCCAACGGCATCGTCAAAACACACTGACATCACTGCGGGGGGTTGATTGAAGGAAGAGAGAATAAATATTGAAATATGTGTTGTTGTTTTTCCCCTGGCCATTAAAATAAGCAGGAGGCAAAAAAATACATTTCCTGACTAAAAAAAACAAAAATGAAGAATGTCTTATTCATCTTACTGGAAATTCCATCGGAGTCCATCTCGATGCCGGACGACTGGTCCCCGCCGTCGCTGCCTAGGCATTCCCCCTCTGCGCCGACACCCTGCCCTCTCGGTCCCATGACGGAGCTTCGCCGTCGCTTGTGGATCTCGTCCGAGATGGCCTCCAGGTTCCCGAGGGCTGCTTTATATTCGGCCTTGGCTTGTGACAACTTGGCTTGTCGCTCATCCACCGTCATCTTCAGGTTCTGCATGCGCGGTGAAGGGAAAAAAATCATATAAAAGATGAAGGATTGGCTTTGAATTGAAAGAAATTGTTGCATACCTCTAGCTGCAGGTAGAATTTGGCCTTCATCTCGAAGTAGGGCCTGTGGAAAAGGAGGAAAATACAAATGGAAGGATTCAATTATTTTTTTTCATTCAACTGAAACACGATGAAACTTGAGTATTTAATCATGTATACTTGATCAAACCAAAAACAAATATTGACAAAGAAAATCAGGAAGTAAAAAAGAATAGAGAAGCGAAGATGCATGGATGAAGGAAAATTAAAGTATATTTTCTCCCAGCGACACATGAACGCATCATTCGCAACAATGAATATGAAACCCAGGAAGTCGAATTTTCAATTTAAAAAGAAAAGCGATGTCATTGACAAAAGATGAAGGGACATTTGAAAAGTCACGGTGAAATTTCAAAAATTACATTCTAAAACAAAATCTATAATCGCAAAAAAACTACAGTAAAGTCTCGTTATATCGATATCGGATATATCGATAGTCCCGGTTATATCGATACTATTTCTATGCACGCACGGAGAAAATTACATGCAAACAGGGTCGGATATATCGATAGTCCCGGTTATATCGATATTTTTTCGGACTCCCTTGAATATCGATATAACGAGACTTTACTGTATAATCATAGTTTTCCCTTTTTCCCCCTTGTTTCTTACTTGGACTTGACTGGCAAACTACAGCGAACATAATCAGAGACACAGGTCGGAAAGTACTTGGTGTATCGAGTGAAAGAAAAGTAGATAAGGAGACTTGGTGGTGGAATGGGGAGGTGCAGGAGTGTATACAGAGAAAGAGGTTAGCAAAGAAGAAGTGGGACACAGAGGATGGACGAGAGTAGACAGCAGTACAAGGAGATGCAGCGCACGGTTAAAGTGCAGGTGGAAAAGGCCAAACAAGAGCCCTATGATGACTTGTATGCTCGGCTGGACAGCAAGGAAGGCGAGACTGATCTTTACAGGCTGGCGAGACAGAGAGACAAAGATGGTAAGGACCTGCAGCAGGTTCGGGTGATTAAGGATAGAGATGGCAATGTATTAACAGGTACCAGTAGTGTGATGGCAAGATGGAAAGAGTACTTTGAAGAATTGATGAATGAGGAAAATGAGAAGGAACAAAGAGTAGAAGACGTGACTGTTGTGGACCAAGACGTAGCAAACATTAGCAAGGATGAAGTGAGGAGGGCGCTGAAGAGGATGAAGGGGGGAAAGGCACTCGGGCCTGATGATTTACCAATTGAGGTATGGAAGTGTCTTGGAGAGGTGGCGGTGGTTCCTGACTGGGTTATTCAACAAGATCTTAGATGGTGAACAGATGCCTGAAGAATGGAGACGAAGTGAACTCGTGCCCATTTTTAAGAACAAAGGAGATGTGCAGAGTTGTACTAACTACAGAGGAATAAAGTTGATGAGCCATACAATGAAACTCTGGGAAAGAGTAGTTGAAGCTAGACTAAGAGCAGAAGTGAACATTTGTGAGCAGCAGTATGGCTTTATGCCAAAAAAACAGTACGACAGATGCAATGTTTGCTTTAAGAATGCTGATAGAGAAGTACAGAGAAGGTCAGAAGGAATTGCATTGTGTCTTTGTAGATCTGGAGAAAGCGTATGACAGGATGCCCAGAGAAGAGCTGTAGCATTGCATGAGGAAGTTTGGAGTGACGGAAAAGTATGTCAGAGCGGTGTCATGACTGTAAGACAGTTGTGAGGTGTGCTGTCGGTATCATTGAGGAATTCAAGGTGGAGGTGGGACTCCACCAGGGGTCAGCTCTGAGCCCCTTCTTGTTTGCTATGGTGATGGACAGGCTGACAGACGATATTAGACAATAATCTCATTGGACCATGATGTTTGCAGATGACATGATCTGTAGCGAGAACGGGGAACAGGTGGCGGAGAAACTAGAGCTGTGGAGATGTGCCCTGGAAAGGAGAGGAATGAAGATCAGTCGCAGCAAGACGGAATATATGTGTGTGAATGAGAGGGATCCTAGTGCAAGAGTGATGCTACAGGGAGAAGAGATAAAGAAGGTGGAGGATTTTAAGTACTTGGGGTCAACTGTCCAGAGAAATGGAGAGTGTGGAAAAGAGGTGAAGAAGCGTGTCCAGGCAGGCTGGAGCGGCTGGAGAAAAATGTCAGGTGTGATGTGTGATAGAAGGGTTTCAGTTAGGATGAAAGGAAAAGTGTGCAAAACAGTAGTGAGACCAGCCATGATGTTTGGACTGGAGACAGTGCCACTGAAGAAAAGACAGGAAGCAGAGCTGGAGGTAGCAGAGCTGAAGATGTTGAGGTTTTCTTTGGGAGTGACCAGGTTGGCTAGGATCAGGAATGAGTACATTAGAGGGACAACTCATATTAGAGGCTTTGGAGAGAAAGTCAGAGAGGCCAGACTGAGATGGTTTGGACATGTCCAGAGGAGAGAGAGTGACTATATCGGGAGAAGGACGCTGAGCCTTGAACTGCTAGGCAGGAGACCGAAAGGAAGACCGAAGAGGAGGTTTATGGATGTGGTCAAAGAGGACATGAAGGTAGCTGGTGTGAGAGAGGAGGATGCACAAAACCGGGATAGATGGAGGACATTGATTTGCTGTGGCGACCCCTGAGGGGAAAAGCCGAAAGGAAAAGAAGAAGAAGTTTGTTACTTGGACTTGTTGATGGTGCGTTTGAGTTTCTTCTCCAGCTGCTTCAAGCGAGTGACGGCGTCGGCGTGCTTGGTCGCCGTCTCCTTGTGGGCCACCTCGCTTCGGACCTTCTCGTGCTCTGCCTCCATCACCTGCGAACGCCAAAACGCAACTCATCAGCACATTGGCGGTGGCAAATCGTGTTAGGGAAGCTGAATGCTGACCCTCTGTGTGGCGTGGTTGAGCATCTCCTGCCAGGCTGAGTCAAACTGTCGACGGTCCTCCTCTCGGAGGCGCTGCTCGGCCAGCGAGATTGTCTCTTTGGCGGCGCGCAAGACTTCGGAGGCTCGCTGGAAGTCCTGCGTGGCCTTCTGGGCCTCCAGCTGGGCCTGAAGCACGCAGATGGGACGTTTACAAATATTTTTGAGTGCTGTTTTTACCATGATAGAGAGTTCAAAATAACAGATGAAAAAAGCTGTTGATTCAGTTGTACATGTGCCGAAACGCTGACATCATCACATGCTAGAGCTAACTCAATTCGTGTCGGTAGTTAGCTTGTTGGCCGGCGCAGCGTGACGCCAATAATCGTTGCCTTGTTGTCATGTGGTTAGGAAAGCGAGTGCACCGCCGTTGTGTGTGTGGGGGCGAGCGGTCGAAAAGCAAACGCTGACGTCTTAAAAACACGTTGGGGGCAAGGTCATCTGCTTTCGGATTTTAGTGTGACCGTGATGTTGTTGAATATCTGGGCGCCAGCAAGTTTTTTTCCGCTTCGTAAATCCCTTTTTTTTGACCGTGCGGAAATAAGACAAACAATTTTAGCTTAAAGCTAGATAGCAATGTAAGGTGACAAGGGCTTTTCTTCTTTGTCTCAGCCCCACAAAAAAAATGAGAATAACAAAAGAATGAAGTGCGTATTTTATGGCGGTGAAAACATCTCGCTCGGCACTTCGTTGCTGAATAAACGCTGGGAACTTTCGCTCCTTAGCTTCGCTGCTGACCTAAAGCGTCCAGCTGACATCATTTTTCTCCCAGCAAGCATAACAATGCTAATCTCCCAGTTCGTGTGTATTCACAATTTACATTTACGGTAATCGCGATTCGTCAGATATCTCAAATAAATTAGATTAAAATAGCTAAAATACATTCGATTAACAGATATTTTTTAATTACAGTAAAGTCTCGTTATATCGATATTCAAGGGAGTCCGAAAAAATATCGATATAACTGGGACTATCGATATATCCGATCCTGCGCCGAACTGCATTAAACAAAAGCCGCCAAAAGAGGGCAGCCAAGCGCCATATAAGAAACGGAGCTGGCCATTAGCTCCCTTTTTTTGGGTCAGAGATGTTCCCCCAATGTTGCCTCAAAATGGCACATATAATTCGTTAATGATTGTAAACATGTATGCTTTAATCTTCAGAACTACAGTGTATTTGAAACATATTCATAACTGGATGTGTAACAAGAAAGCATATTATCCGAATCTGAAGCCATTGTTTGGATTCACAAGCAAAGCAAGACGTCTTGGCGTGAAGTCACTTTTATTTGCATTTGAATAAAAAGTGACATCGGCTGTCCTTTAATACACAGTATGGAATGTTAATAATTTTCAAAATCATCGCGCTTCAGCAGACAAAACAAGAAACATTGTTGCAAAAAACGATTGCATTCATATACAGTACAGTGGGCATGTACATAACACAACAGGGAAACTGCAACGCTTACATCTTACTGTATTATGTATACAATTTAAAAAAGTCATCAATCTTCTTCTGCTTCCCATTTTTACCTTTTAACACAAACATTTCAATCTCGTCTGCTACACACGAGCTAGCGTCTGAAAATGAAAATGGCTCTGCTACACGGGTGCTGGGCACGTAACCAACACACGTGACCAAGTTGACCAATGGCGCGACCGATGGCGTGTCACGTGACAACGTCACACGGCCAAGTCGACCAATAGCGCGACCGATGGCGGCTCATGTGACCAAGTCGACCAATGGCGCGACCGATGGCGGCTCACGTAACAAGACACGTGACCAAGTTGACCAATGGCGCGACGGATATATCGATATAAACAACAAAAATGGCCGGCGGGGGATGAAAAGGAGCACCGTAATAACCGGATTATCGTAATAACCGGGTATCGTACTAAACGGTACTAATTATACATAAAAAGACTAGAAATGTGCAAGGGAAATGAAAATAGTATCGTAATAAGCGGTACTATCGATATAACCGATATCGATATAACGAGACTTTACTGTATTACCAATTTAATAATTATCTTTTTTTATACTTGCACTATGTACAGTTCTTTAGGAAACATTTCAAACAGTTATACATTTCAGTCCTCCGACATTTCTATTGTGCTTAGAATACTGTACTTTGTTTTTTTATCTTTTCACCCCCGAACCCCTGTCAAATTGCTGTAGATTGCAAATGTACCCATTGTGGGATGATAATTAACTTAATGCTTCATGTCACAAAGAGGGTACAGCAAGTGCTGAAGAATGAATGACTGTCTTTGTGTTGTCATGTTATTTGTTATTGAGTTTTTTTGTTTGTTTTTTGACTTCAAGATGGTGGCACGAGCGTGGCTGCCTTTCCAGCAGCTCATGTATTTTGTTTTTCTATTTCTTGCTTTCCTTTCATACCTTTGCTGCTGTGAAATGTAAATGTGAGACAAATAAAGGTACATCCAAACAAATCCAACCCATTTACTGCCAGATGTACAAAAATGTGTCCACTCCAGTGCCAGGGTTTTTGTAATTTTCACTCAAATTCCAGAACCCACAGAATATTGAGTTTTAGGACTACATGCACATTCAAAACAGCCCAAGAAGCCTTGTACCCTCTTCTTTCATCAGAAAGAAAGAGTTAATTCCTAGGTAATATGTGTCTGGAGTAATCTGAACTTGAAATAGGGGTGGATGTACAAAAGGTAAATGCTGCCCCTTGTGGAAGGGAAAAAAATGCCAGACGTCTAACCAGCGCTTTATCAGCACCCCCCGCAAGAAAAGCCAAAACCCAAACAAAGTCGCGAATGGCACTCCACCTCAGATGTATATTTCCCAAATAAATTTGGGGATGGCCGTGAATGAGTTAAAATGCAACCCCAAAAGGGTGGTTTGATCAAAACGTCTCATTCTGAAGACATGTTGATGCCTCTTGTAGGTAGAAAAGAATACACCCAGTAACTTGGATTTCCTTAAAACGGGTTCTTGAATGAGAATGACGCCGTTTGGGCGACATAGCTAAAGAACGCTAATTGCAAATTATCGTTCGCGTGACAAGAACAAACTTGCAGGCACCAATCAAAGGTTGACATCCCCCAGCAGAAACTCATAATCACTAATTTCACAATGCAAATCTGCAATTCAGTGTTGTTTTTCCCTTCCAGGCTGAATGAGGTCAAACAGGCGTGTTGCCAAACGACGGCACCACGTGCAGTTATCTTAGTCAACACAGGCACCGTTTCTTATCGCAATGACAGCGATGGATGATGGCAGAACAAGAAGAAATTAAGACGGTGAGGCAATGAACAACTATACTGTAATGTGTTAGTAGAGCGTAGACAAATTGGAGATATTTTTATCTGCCGTAAACTGCATCAGGGAGTCGTGTCCAATTGCGTCAAGGTCCGTTTGTGTGATGCCATGCGGACAATCAAAGACATCAGACCAAAACAAAAAACAAACGTGTGATTATAATTTATTTTCAGCCAGATGCCAGACACCCCCCCAAAAAACTTCAGAGATCACAAGGACTTTATTGTCGTTGCGATTAGCAAAATGAATCGCTAAGCCTTCTGGAGGGCCAGTACAAGGTCAATGTCTGGCAACATGTTTGTCGAGCCACAATTCTGGTGAACGCTGATGTTTTTTTGGTGGTGATTTCTCAAGGTACTTGAACGCAGCATTGAACGCGGAAAGCGTTCACATCGTCATTAAGCTCGTCTTATGCTACTTGTTGATCGTGCGTGTGTGGATGTGTGTGTGAGACAAAGACATGATTGATATCACCTGCGAAAGCTGATCATGTGATACCCGGAAAATGTGAAGCCTTTTTAAGCGCATACGTAGAATAAAACGTTTGTCGAGTTCCCAGACCAATGATTGACACTGCTGTGCATAATTTTTCTCGTGAGTACTTTCAATCGCTACGAAAAGTTACCATTTTGATTACTGTTAAAACGCTGCCGGACTGCTGCCAGAATGACTAGCGCAACACTACTAAACTGGGACACTCTTTGGTAGTTTATGAATCAGTGACAGTGAAATGTTGTTAGTCAGCACTTTTCCCCAACGACTTTGGCCTGAGTGTACTTTGCAAACGAACAATAAAATGTCAGCAGTAACAACGAGATATAAAAAAAAGCAAAACTATCATGTGGTGGACTTATTCATCATGTCTTGTTTTAAAAAAAGATCCGGAATAAAAATAGTACCTCTCGATTTATGTTGTTGTTATAAAAGAAATTTCAAGATATTAAAAGTAAAAATACAGTGCTGCTATTTGCTGCAATTGGGTATTACCGAGCATCATCCTCACAAAAAACGACGAGGGTGCAGCTAAAAATGAAATGACTCATTTTTTTTTTTTTTTTTTACATTATGCACAACTCTCATTTATTGGGCAATGATCTGTAACGTGTATTTGTTGCATATTTTGATGCATTTGTATGCTTTAAAAAACATTTGTCTGAACTTTTGTATACCTTGCATTTCCATGGAAAACGTGTCCTGACTCACACATTTTTCCAGTTAAGATATTTTTTTCCTGAAACAATTAATTTTGTAAGAGCTACAACTGTGCTCTGTTTTAATTCCGCTAGCCTGTCAAGGACGTTTTGCAATATATGTTAGCCTTAAAGGACAACCAACACCATTTTTTTCTTTCCTGACATCAGAAAAACGCTTTATAGCTACTAAAATACCCAAAACACGTAGGCTGATATTTCTAGTCAAATGCAAAACACCAATAAAAATGACTTAAAGTGTCCCAAAACGACTTCGAAATGACCTCGTAAATAGCGAGTTTCAGAAGGTCCCACCTCCTTGTTCGTGACATCACACCACGACCTCTTGCCTTGCTCTACAATCAAAACAATGGCTTCAGATTCAGAGAAGATGCTTTCTTGTTACTCATCGAATTATGAATATGATTCAAATAGTTCTGAAGAGGAAAGCATAAATGTTTGCAATTGATTAGAAAAGTCCTTCCGGATCATTTTGAGGCGTCTGGACTCCAATGTAGCATCCCAGAATATGCACAAGATGGCGCACAAGATCCGTTGGAAATGGGCTGATTTGTCTGCTGGGAATTTGTGTCAACTAGTAACAAATAGTAGTCTTGGTGCAACACACAACGGTTCACTATTGTGTTATTTATGTGTTTTCCTTCTAATTTCGCCATCAACACGGTGTTTTCAGACCAAATAAAGTACCCAAAATGCATTGTGTGTCGCTTTCTCGGTCAGGGGTGTTCCTGACGTGACGTCAGGAATCATCACCAACTCGAAAACAAGACTTCCTGAATATTCAGCGTGAGTCTTAAAATGTAAAATATAGCTATATGCCGTGGAATCTTTGTAAAGTACGCTCAGTATAAGTTATTTGAAGTGATTTTACAAATTATGGACACAACTTGTGCGGAGGAGTCGATTGTCCTTTAAGCTAGCTAGCTTTGGTTCATAGAAAGGACTGAGTAATGTGGGCTAACAGTGCCAAATAAAATGATGACTACTTTTTAACACCAGGGCAACTAATAAACGGCTTATGGCTGTTGGGGTAATTCGCTATACAAACATCTCTAAACATCGCTTCTAATCTTTGTTTACGTTTCGGATTTCCTGATACGTCGTATCCTGCCTTCCTTTACATGATGTCGCATTTACATTACGTCACATCCTATCGCGTCACACACTGTGCGCTGTATAAATGCTCTCCCGTTCTAGTTCGTCTCTCTCCTCTGTGCCTCCTTACTTCGCTGCCCTCCCACAATGTCCCCGCTCTCTTCAAGATTAAACCAACTTTCTGTTCAACACCTGGCTTCCTGATGATTTAACCATCCACTGCCATCAACGCCCGTAGAAGCAATGAATCAGGGACAAACAATCAAAATTAAACCCATTAATGGCAAATAAAACTTCTTCTTTTCCTTTCGGCTTTTCCCTTCAAGGGGTCGCCACAGCGAATCAGTAACCTCCATCTTCAGATTTGCAGAGGTACACAGAAGTACCAGAACTAAAATACGTGGTAATTTCAATTGTCACAGCAAGCTATCATTACATATATTTTTACAGTATACACGCAATCTCAAAACACACAATCAGTCTTAAAGAAGAAATAAACTTCCTACCGCATACTTTCCAGTTTTAAACGAACTTCTGCATTTTATAAAACATTCAACTTTTTGTTTTAAAGAAGAAAAAGATTATAAGAACCGACCTGTCGGGACAGACGACGAGCCTCCCAATACGGTTTGGATTCGTCCACTGACTTCCCGATCTTGTTGAGCAGCTCGTCCAACTTGACGGTTGCCTCCACCAACACCGAGCGGAACTTCTGACGGGCATCCTGACACAAGCAAAAGAGTTACTTTGGAGGTTCTTTAAAATGTGGTGTGCATATAAATAACAATAATAACACGTAATGCTGATGAGGTGATACCGGTGGGAGTGGGGGAAACATCCTATCACGTCACACACTGTGCGCCGCATAAATACTCCCGCAGTGTCGCTTTCTCTCTCTCTCTCTCTCTCTCTCTCTCTCTCTCTCTCTCTCTCTCTCTCTCTCTCTCTCTCTCTCTCTCTCTCTCTCTCTCTCTCTCTCTCTCTCTCTCTCTCTCTCTCTCTCTCTCTCTCTCTCTCTCTCTCTCTCTCTCTCTCTCTCTCTCTCTCTCTCTCTCTCTCTCTCTCGCCATGCTTCCTCCTTAGCCGACACCGCGATGTCTCCGCTCTCTCCAGGATTAAACCAACTTTCTGTTCTACAACTGGCTCCCTGATGATTTAACCATCATCTTCCATCAACACCCGTCGAAGCAATGAACCGAGGGCGAACGATCAAAAGATTCCAACAATAAGCACCTTTCAAAACTCTCAAGGTCACATTACAGTCACAGGATAAGTTATGCAGTGGGCGAGCAGCGGCAGCCACGCGCCAGCGTTCACATAAACCCGGAAGTAACTCAAATAGATAGAAAGCTAGCTAGCTATATAACTAATAGCTAGATAGATAGATAGCTAGTCAGCTAGATAGTTACAGAGAGCAAATTAATAAACAGAGGCAAATCAATTCATGCATGCTTGATAACGCTGACAAAAGCCATTTTTTTCTTCAACAAAGCTGCTCTTGTACTTGTAAAGAACCGCTGGATGTCAAAAGAAGAAAGATGGCATTGTCATCTTTTTCCTTCTTGAATTATTGGATTATTATTATTAAATTTGTTTGAGTTCAAATAAACCGAGGAGCGTTTGAGGGACTCCTTCTAGTGGTATGCCAAAGTATTGCTGAACTTTTGTGGACCTTGGAACGGATTAGGGCATTTACATGGAAACATGACTTACAACATTTTCCAGTGGACGTGAGTGATTCAAACCTTCTTTATCCCGGGGTCATTCGATGTGTTCTCATTTTGAACTTGGTCTACCAACATTTTTTTGAGCTGCACTGCAGTTTTATTGAAGCATTATTCATGTAACTCGCCCAGCCCTCACCTATTTAATTTTGAGAATGTCTCCATTTTAAGACAAATAAACATTTCTTGTGTCGTCTTCCTTCTTCAAACATCTACTTAATGTCAATTGATTAGGTAATGCGAGCCGAGCAGATTGAGATCACGTCAATTGCTGACTTCACCAAGACTGTTGTAAGTTGGTAATAAAAGTGGACTTTCACCTCCTTTAATGATGTGGCTGACCGACAAGCACATAAACTCAAAATGTGGCACAAAATGATCCCTACCCCCTCCTAGTCCCTGCAGATTAGTTTCATCTTGCAAAAATCATAAAAGCAAAGCGACATTCAAATATGTATTCAGATTTTCAATAATTCAATCATGGCTGCACATCATAATTTGCCCAACTGTGAAAAGTCGAATTGTGTTGACCAAGAGTAAACAAATAACTTTTGGGGAGAACCTAATAAAGTGGCTCTGCTTTCCAGTTCTGCTTAATTTGTTGTTTTCCCCGAGCCATGACCGTAGACTAAAAAATAGACTTAATGTGAAAAAGGGCAAGATAAATGGATTCCTTTTTGAGAATTTGGGGCACCGTTTAGTGGAATCATGGTGCTCCTGGTGCTGAATCGACCGAAACTGGACTTTTTTTTTTACGAAGCATATTCAGGCTTGCTCGAGTTTGACTTTGATGCCCAGAACATCCATAAGAGGACAGTGATACCTCGGCTTACGAACTGAATTGGTTCCCAGAAAGTGTGTGTAAGGCGAAAAGTTAGTCTGCCAACCATTTATTTCCCATAAGAAGCCATTAAAAATGACAATAATCTGTTCCCAGGTCCCCATATAACGTGATTTTTGACTAAATAAGGCTTAAAACTACACAAAATATACCTTATTTTATGTATAATAAATATGCTATTGTTTTGTAATTAAAGAAATAAACAGAACTGCATAATAAAGTTGTTTTATTTACCCTCGTGATGGTCGACGTAGTTGCCTCTTGATGATATCCGAGTGAAGTTGCCGTGCTTTCTCGGCAATAATACCCTCACTCACTGTCCCCTGCTAGCTGCTTTTCGTTAATCCAAATCAACAGAAGTTTTTCAACCTCTTCTACGACGTCCCTGATCCACTACTGACATGGATGCTTTGATCCTCTCCTCTTTCAACTAGAACTGCTTCATGTCATCACAAAGAGGGTACAGCAAGTCCTGAAGAATGAATGACTCTGTGTCTTTGTGTTGTCATATTTGTTATTTTTTCACTTGAAATCAAACCACATCTGCACTCAAACGGGATGTGGAAAACTATTCCGCCAGCCATCGTGGTGCTTTTCAGCAACATTGAACTGTCATTGCATTCTACAATCACATAGAAGGATGTGGAGAAAGGGGAAATAGATTCATGGTAAGATCAGAATATTGTCATCAAATGGTGAGTATAGTTTTTGCCTCTTTGAATGTTGCTGTGCCGATGACCATTTTGTGTTTGGGAGTCTGTTACTGAGCGAGTTGCTTGTTCTGTAGCCACAAAGGGACATAAGTCTTCTTGTGCCGGTCCCAAGCCCGGATAAATACAGAGGGTTGTGTCAGGAAGGGCATCCGACGTAAAAGCTTGGCCAAAACAAACATGTGGATCAAACCTCTAAAGATGGAGGACACTGATTTGCTGTGGCGACCCCTTGAAGGGAAAAGCCGAAAGGAAAAGAAGAAGATCGTGGCGCTTTTCAACCGTGTGGTTTGGTGTTCATCCGCCGAAAACTAGTCCGCTAGCTACTGTGTGGTTTGGTTCGTCCGCCGAAAACTAGGCCCTATGCCAAGATTATGTTCTCGCGAATTTAATGTTCGTAAGACGAAAAGGTCGTGAGCTAAAGCGTTCGTAAGCCGAGGTATCACTGTACTGTACTTAGAAATCTACGTGGCTCGTCGCGTGCGACTTCACTAACCTCCAACGCCGTCTCGCATCGGTTGATGTCGTCCGACGACTGGTTGAGTCGCTCCAGCTCACCCTGCGAGACATGACAAGAGACCGACATATGAAATCTTCATCATTTTCTACATTGAATTGTCATGCCCATATTTCTTTACGTCATGGTTTACCAATCCGCCACTTTTATTGTGCGCTGACAAATGAATTCGTTTTGAATCTATTCTTGGAAGCATGAAGTGGATTTCAAGCTGCATTGCAGAATAAAGTGTGTTACACGGTGAAGGATTTTTTAAGATCATGTTTGTCTGATGCAGATGATAAAGCATTAAACTGAAATGTGCAACCAGCAGGTGTGTTAAATGGTTCCCCCTTCAGCCATAACACAGAGGAAGTATTTCTTAACTTCTCCATTTTTCTTAACATTTTCACAGAATTACATCAAAAATTACTTTTTTTTGTTGCGCCTGGTATGTAAGGGGACATATGCGTGTATTCTGCCGTCAAGTTTATATGCTGAGAGTACAAAGTCAAGCCGTTATTTTTGTCTGTAAATAGTTGGGGGAAGCTTTTATTGGTCAGTTTCTGTTTTGTTAAATACTTCATACTTTGATTGAAGGGATTATTTTCTGAGCAAATTAATTGTAATTCTTTTTTTGTGGATTAAATAAACACAGATGAGCTGCTAATCATAGATTTCTAACTCATTCACTGCCAGACGATGTGCAAGTTTGTCCACTCCAGGGCCAGGTTTTTTGTCATTGTCACTTGAATTCCAGGACACACAAAATATTGAGTTTTCAACATTTAATGCAGCATAAGAAAACTTAGACTCTCTTCTTTCATCAGAAAAAAAGTTTATATGGGTCTGGAGTTATCCGAGCTTGAAATGGGGGCGACTGTACAAAATACAATACTATACATATTAGACAATACAATACATGTTGATTTATATAGTGCTTTAATAACAGCTGAAGCTGTAACAAAGCGCTTAACATGGACAGCTATCATATACAGGGAGTAAAGCAGTCACAAAGATAGTAGGAAGCACCAGGGAGTGAAAACAAGATGAAGTCAGAATCATGCTGAGTCGAATGCCAAATATTAATTTATATAGCACTTTAACAACAGCTGAAGCTGTAACAAAGCGCTAACATGGACAAAATGTAAATGCTGCCCCCTCGTGGACAGGAAAAACATTGCCAGAGGTCTGACCAGCGCTTTATCAGCACCCCCGCAAGAGAAAGCAAAACCCGAACAAATTCGGGAATGGCGTTCCACGTCACACTTACAATATAAACAAAATATATCAGAATCAGAATCATCTTTATTGCCAAGTATATAGAACACACAAGCAATTTGTCTCCGGTAGAACACACTGCACTAGTATCACCATAAGACAAATTGAGACATTATACAGTTCTGTTTGGGCTACTGTTTAGAGAGATAATGGCATGGGGAAATAAGCTGTTCAAATGTCTGCTGGATTTGGTGCACATGGATCGGGAGCGCCTGCCTGAGGGGAGTAGCGGAGAAAGGTGGTGGGCAGGGTGCGGAGGGTCCAGTAAGAATGGCAGCGAATGAGTTAATTATACAAATATTTTGGGGCAACATACTTTTGACTCAATTAAACTTTTTCGAAAGACGATGTTAAAAGGGCTGAACAGGTTTTTGTTTTGAGATCCAAATTGTGATCGTAGACATGATTTCATGATTACCCCCACCCCACATTCTTAAAATGGCCAATCAGAAGCAGTATACTACACGTTGACAGGTCACACAAACCAATCAGCTCTGAGCATGTTAAAATGTGTCATGTTCACCTCTTGCTCTCACCAATGCAGGTTCTTGCTTTCAGAATCAGAATCAGAAAACCTTTATTCGTCCCAAAATGGGGAAATTTGCAGTACACAGCAGCAATTTGAAGGGGGGTGGGGTGGGGTGAAAGGATAGAAAAGATATTCTAAGCATAGCAAAATTAAAAAAATGTCAAATGTATACTGTAAATGTGCAAAACCGTTTCATTAAAAAAACTTTAGATAGTGTAAGTAGTGTAAGTATCAAGAAAGGCATATTGATATATGTAGCAGTATTGCATCCCGGCTGGGTTCAGTTTTTACCCCTGATATTGGCAAGACATTTGGTCAAGGTGACAGTTGCAACCCTATAAAACCACTCATGTCATTACACACCACCATATGGCGCTCTGCTTTATCAAATCATTTTAAAAGCCGTAAAGGGGTAAAGTAATGGTTTTTGGTTCATGGTTATCAATCTTACTGCACAGTGACTATAACTATTGTTGTTGAAGCGACAGTTGTCATTTGAATCATTCTAAAATCGTTCAGCCTTGTAATTCAAATACACACAACACCCCATTTAAAACATTTAAAATCGTAAATATAAAGATTTTATATTTGGGAGTGAAAAAAACCTTAAATATATTAACCAAAGCGTGACAAACGAAATTTTATGAAAATATGAAATCGTTCACCGCTGTTTGTCAAAATGTACTTATTCTATTTTATTGTTTCACGTCAAGAGGATTTCTCCATTGACAGCTTTCATTTTTTTGTCACCAATTATCAATCAATTCGGATGGCAAAAAAATGGAAGACAATCGCGCTTGCAAACAGTTTTAAAGACGTGGGACAACTTATGTTTTAGACGTTTTAGAATAATAAAAAGACGAAAGGAGAACGTCGCCTGTGTCAACCTGGATACGAGGGTCCACATCTTCATCGTCGTAGTCCGCCTCGTCGTCACAGCGATGCTGCTCCATTGTGCCAAACCCGACAAAGAACCGGCCGACGAGACGTCGTGAGATGGTCAACGGGGCTGTCCGGAAAAACACATCCTGCTTGGCCGGTTTGTTTCTATGCAAACAAGATTGAACCGAAGAGGACCAACACGGACCAGGAATTATGTGTCGGCTCCCCCCCGCTCCGACCTTCTCAACAACCGCTGTTCAGTGCTCAAATCAATGAATTCTCTTTTGTGACGTTGACCAGCCTTTTCCGCTTCTTGCTCGAGTTGACAGGTCATTTGGGCCGTCAATCAGAAAACGATTTCCGGTATACGTTTCATTTGCATAGAGACAATGCATTGACATGTTGATTGACGTCTTATAGCCACAGTACACATTTAATGCTGGACGCTTTGTTCCGCACAGTATCAAATGAGAACCAATCAAAAAAAGGTCTTAAAAATAAATATTTTTGTAGTTTGTTTTCCAATGTGTTCCTCTTATGATTTATGGAATCGTTTTATTTTTTTAAACAATATTTCATCACATTTTCCTATTTTACATTTTGAATGACAGAAAAAAATCCCCCCAACTTGATGCTACTTTTCCTATCTCATATGGTCTTGAACCTTGTATGTAATGCAATCACTTGACATGCCAAATGGACAATGACTCCCAATCAAGACCACAGTGCGCCTGCTGCAGTTCTTTGAACTGTGTGTATGCTATCTCATACACACAGACACGACACACAGACAAAGCATACCGACTACATGTTTCACATGACACTGGATACTTGTTCTTAGAAAATCTAACACAAGATACTTTGTCATGGCAGAGCTGCACTTTGAGGGCATCTCATACAATTCCAATGACCCCCGAAACACAGTTACAGGGCAATGAGCAACACTTTCATATCACCCCTATTTGTAGCCATTACTGCTTGTTAAAGAGCTTGATCTAATTATGTGTCCGATGGACTGGAGACGCTTTCGCATTTGCAAAATAAGATTAGGCGGATGGGTTAGAACCATACTCATGCAAGCACATAACAAAGAAAGATGCCTGAGCATTTTTATTCAATTTCGTAACCATCCTTGCCCTCCAACCAGTAAACTAATTAAGCGTACTCGTGTAGAATGACCAGATTGCAAGTAACGTGTCCAGGTATGACAGAGTTGTCCTACGAGGATGCAAAAATATTATACAATATATCATAAAATAATTTACTACAGTGATACCTCGGCTTACGAACGCTTTAGCTAACTAACTTTTCGCCTTACGAACATTAAAATCACGAAAATATAATCTTGGCATACAAACTAGTTTTCGGAAAACAGAGAGCAATACGGTGGCTGGCGGACTAATTTTCAGCGGAAGAACACCAAACCACATTGCCGAACAGCACCACCGTGGGTGCGGGACTAGTTTTCCACACCCCCTTTCTCTGAGTGCATCCGTGGCATACGTGGTTTGTTGTCAATGATACATTTGCTATTTTGGGACCGAAAAAGACCCCACCAAAGGCTAGTGTTCAGCCAAAGAGGAGACAAAACAAAATTACGGTCAAGCAGAAGGAGATCATCGAAAAACACGAATGAGGTGTACGTTTGTGTGACTTAGCATCCCAATACCAGTACGCTAAGTCGACCATTGCTACCATTCTTCGGAACAAGGAAGCTATTCAAGGTGCGTGTGTTGCTTTGGGTGCTTCCGTGTTGTCGAAGCAACAGTCTCAGGCAATAGAAGAGGTTAAAAAACTTCAGTTAATTTGGATTAACAAAAAGCGTGGGTATCATTGCAGAGAAAGCACGGCAACTTCACTCGGACATCGTCAGCAGGCAAGAGGCAACCTGAAAGTTTGTCATCCATTAATGATTTCAAGGCTAGCGACAGATGGTTTGCGAACTTTTAAGTGTCATACAGGGATTCATAGTGTCATTCGTCATGGTGAGGCAGCTAGTTCTGACATTAAAGCTGCCGAAGCTTACAAGGAATCATTCCTCAAGATGGTGGAAGAAGCAGGCTACATTCCTCATCAAGTGTTTCATGCTGATGAAACTGGCCTTTTTTGGAAAAAGATGCCTAACCGGGCTTTCATCACACAGGAAGAGAAGTCCATCCCTGGGCATAAGCCTATGAAAGATAGGCTAACCCTCCTTCCTACAGTCCTTCCAAACATTAACTCACTCCCTCCCATCTCCTCCCACTCCATTCCATCAAGCCATCAACGACCATCACAAAGGTAAATAAAACGACTATTATACTACAGTACTATTATAGTACAGTTTATCTCTTTAATTACAATACAATAGCATATTTGTGATACATAAAAAAGGTATATTTTGTTTAGTTTTAAGGCTTATTTAGTAGAAAATTATGTTTTATGGGGACCTGGGAACGGATTATTCTCATTTTAATGGTTTCCTATAGGGAATTAATGTTTGGAAGTCACACTTTTCACCTCACACACTTTCTGGGAACCAATTAAGTTTGTAAGCTGAGGTATCACTGTACTTGTAGGGCACAATTTTGGTCAACTCTAATTGTCCTACTTGTGAGAGCATTCAGAACGAGGACACAAACTTTCAGTTGGATATCAAGGATGCTGCTCAGATTGCTTATCACAAATGCCCGCGCGCACAAACAAAGGCTTGAGGAATGTCAAAGAACATTTGTCAAGAGGCCTTGTAACAACATCTAAAAATACACACATCATTGTGACCCTTTGCAAGATCTAAGGGAAGAGATATATCCAGCGCTGTACATAGCAAGTCTTATTTTTAAAGCATTACGACTTAAAGGACAACCGACGTCACTTTTTTGTTTCCTAACTGACATCAGAAAAACGTTTTATAGCATCTAAAATACCCAAAACACGCAGTATGATATTTTTATTCAAATGCAAAACACCAATAAAAATGACTCAGTGTCCAAAATCTGCAAAAAAAATTAGCTGCGAATTTACAGAAAGTCCCGCCCCCAGTTCGTCTTACTCGTCTTGCATTGCAGGAGAATCAAAACAATGGCTTCAGATTCGGAGAATATGCTTTCTTGTTACACATCCAGTTATGAATATGATTCAAATAGTTCTGAAGAGGAAGGCATACATGTTTGCAATTGATTAAAGAATTTATTCCGTGCCATTTTGAGGCAACATTGGGGGGAAATTTCTCACCCAAAAAGAGGCAGAAAATGGCCACCGACCTCCTGTGAGGAATTAATCAGCCTTTAAAGATAAATTCCTTACATGGAGCTTGGACGCCCTCTTCTGGCTCTTTCTGGTGCAACACGAGGTTTTCAGAGCAAACAAGCATTGGCGTGATGGACTGCTACAATGTGTCCTTTTGTTCGGTCAGGGGCGTTCGGTCAGGGGCGTTCCTTCAGTGACGTCACGTACGGACTCGTCGCCAACTCAAAAACAAGACTTCCGGAATATTCAGCGCGAGTCTTAAAACGTAAAATTTAGCTATATGCGGTGGAATCTTTGTAAAATACGCTCAGTATAAGTCATTTTACAAATTATGCACACAACTTGTCCGGAGACGTCGGTTGTCATTTAATGCTGAAGAACATGTTCATTGTATTCATGAGTGATTGGTGAAAGACAAAACACATTTTAACTCTAAAAAACCTCACAATTTAGCTTCATATTTTGAAGCATCTCCTGACACATTAAAGACAAAACTAAATTAAATGAAGTAAAAAAATCTTTTTTTGCAGCGTCCCATGACACATCAAAGACCATACTAAAATAAATAGTGTCAAAAATTGTCTGTGCCGTGTGACAATGCACCCCCACCTTCCTTTTCTCGGTTTAATTTTGTGTTTGTAGAATAATGGGGATGGCCATTTTAATCAGAATGCCGTGATTAGATGAGCAGGGCCTCTGCTGAAGACCAGACTACAGATTTGAATGTTAATTCAGAGACACTTTGTTGTCCACACGCTTATCATAGCATTAAATATGCTCTCATTTCTGCATATCAATGTTAATCAATCTGACAGGGAACTAATTGTTGGGATGTTTCACACTCTACTAACCTTGTGGAAGACAACTTCTCTTTTCTGCTTGGGGTATTTACATGATGTGCTACATAAGCAAAAAAAAAAAAAAAACCCGGACACCTTTGGTGCTGTTCCTATGGGTGGGGAATAACAGGATGTGTGCTTGTGGTAACGTGACTCACACAGGAAAGCAGACAGGAAGTGTCTCCACCTTGTTTGACTCCCAAGATGATGACACGGTGAAGGTGACCTGGGAGGAAAAATAAAAAAAAATGAGAACGAGTTGAGTAAACTGCATTCCAAGCGTCACGCTTATTGAGCTGTTGTGCTTGCTCACTCATGCGGTCTGAATGTTGGTCAATGACAAGTTCAAGGTAAATTGCCAAACGAACGTTCGTTTGGCAATTTGCATACTTGGCACGGCAGCCCATCAGAAAGAAGCCTGTTTTATGCTTCGGACTATACCGTGACTGAAAAGTGTACTTGAAAGTTTTGAATGATGCTTAGAAAGAGGAGGCCACGTGGCTTGTAGCGGTTTGCTTGTAGCTTTTGCTTTATTGAATAAAACAAAGGTCTGATAATGTTTTTTTTTCTTGAAGAAGTTGTCGGCCACCTGGGCCGAGACGTTTTGAAAGTTGTACGCCCGACGTAAAAGTTGTACGCCCCGGATCTTAAGTCATATGATCTTGAAATAAGGGTGGCTGTCCAAGATTCAATACATACATATTGGTTTGTATAGAGCTGGAACAAAGTGTCAACATGGAAAGAAGGGAAATGCTGCCCCAATCTCTCCCAAGACAATCTCTTTTCGTCAATGGATGCTACAGCTGCGTGTTTGCTTTCAACATTTAGCTTGTAGTCGACGTGCACATTCCACCATGATGTCCCTATCCACTGGTGAAGAGACGCTTTGATCCTCTCCTCTTTCATCTGGAACTGCTTTATGTAACAAAGAGGGTACAGAAAGCTTAAGAATGAATGTCTCTCTGTGTCTTTGTGTTGTCATGTTATTTGTTATTTAGTTGTTCTTTTTGTTCTTTTGACTTCAAGACGGCGCCGCGAGAGTGGCTGCGTTTCCAGCAGCTCCTGTGTTTTGCTTTTCTACTTTCATTTCTTTCATAACTTTGCTGCTGTGAAATGTAAATTTCTCCACTGCGAGACTAATAAAGGCCAATCCAATCCAATCCAATGTGAAAGGGAAAAAACATTGCCAGATGTCTGGCCAGCGCTTTATCGGCACCTCAGCAAGAAAAACCAAAACCCGAACAAATCGGGAATGTCAGTGAATGAGTTAATACATACTACAAACTACACTGATTTCTTCAAATCGCATCAAAGTGTCATTTCTTCAGTGTTGTCCCATGAAAATAAACTTTATCTAATGGGATGCGCTGCCAGATCGATAGCGAGTCCAAGGTTGGAAGGCATTAAAGTCATTGATGTCGAGATGGACACTGTGCGGGTATTTGATGGATAACACAACCACACTGTTATGTGTCAACTCAGGATCGCAAAATGCTCAAAATTGTACATGCTGCTTTTTTGAGAAGTGTTTTGAGGGAGTTATATAACCGCAAAGTAAAAATTTCAGGCAGGCCTGGTCACATGACTTTTGGCCGATTTTCACTTCCTCTCAGTTTCCCTGGGATGACCCTGCAGGATCCTGTCACTCAACAAAAGCATTCCTTTTTGCTTTGACAATTCCTTACATAACATGAATATTCAATGGCATCTTTTTGACATGAAGGTTCTTTGTAGTTTACAACCCAAATAATTATTTTCTTAATTATTATATAATATATACAGAACCTCTTGCGAACCTCTTGGCTTACGAACTTTTCGGTTTATGAAAATTTTACCTTGGCAGACGAACTATTTTTCGGGATACACACAGAGCTGCCACAATGAGTGATGTGTCGTTTGAGAACGTTCTAACAAGAAAATGGTGGGCACCATGTTTGTCCTCTATTCCCCGCCCCCACTCTTCGGTTAAAGCTACGTGATTGGTCAAGTACACAGCAGTGGGGGATTGGGTTACAGAGAGAGTGAGGCCGTTCTCCAAAAAACAAAATGGTGTCTCCGGTTAAAGCCACGTGATTGGTCAAGAACCCAGCAGTGGGGAGGGTTAAACATTAAAGAGAGAGGCAGACAGAGAGAGTGAGAAAACACACACACGAAAGGGAGCTGACAGTTTGAAACAAAAACAAAAGTGTGAGTGTGAGAATAGTGAGAAAATGGATAGAAAACAGTTAAAATATAGATGATACAGTAAAGTCTCGTTATATCGATATCGGATATATCGATACTATTTCTATGCACGCACGGAGAAAATTACATGCAAACAGGGTCGGATATATCGATAGTCCCGGTTATATCGATATTTTTTCGGACTCCCTTGAATATCGATATAACGAGACTTTACTGTATTTTGAGAGAATAGTGAGCAAATGGATAGAAAACAGTTAAAATATATGCAATATTTTAACTGTTTTCTATCCATTTGCTCACTATTCTCATACGCTCACACTTTCGTTCAGGCTCCACAAATAACCCGCACAAGTCATCTGTACACTTGATGCAAAAAGCTATCAACCCAGCTAAACAGATCACAATTGATGAAGAACTAGATACAATTATCACAGAGAAAGCACCTACAAGGGATCATTCCTCAAGATGGTGAAAGAAGCCAATGTTCCTCATCAAGTGTTTAATGCTGAGGAAACCGGACACTCCATTCCGTCAAGCCATTAACGACCAGCACAAAGGTAAATAAAATGACTTTATTGTACAGTACAGTTTATTTCTTTAATCATAATACTATAGCACATTTATTATACATAAAATAAGGTATATTTTCTGTAGTTTTAAGGCTTAGAAAATTAGAGAGTAGAAAATTATGTTTTATGGGGACCTAGGAACTGATTATTTTCATTTTAATGGTTTCCAATGGGAAATTAATTTTCGGGATACACTTTTCGCCTTACACACTCTGTCTGGTAACCAATTAAGTTCGTAAGCCAAGGTCCCACTGTATAATATAATAATTCTAAATTGACAGCTGATGGATACGTGCCAAGAAAAACATTTCCAGTGAATATGAAACAAATGGCAAGTTTATGTAAAATGTAAAAGAAATGACGATTAAAAGTGAATACAGTAGTCCTTTTTCCACAATAATTTCGAGAACTTTGCGACCTTTCGCTGTCTTTCATCTTGTGTGCGCTTTGGGCTCATGATTCTCTTTTGGCGAACTTGGCCTGCAGGAAAACTCTGGGAACGCAAAGTCCTTCTTTCTTGTTGATTGTCTCCCTCTGGACGTACTCGATGGTGATGCAGGAGAAGCCCACCTCTGAGAAGAGTCCCGCCAGGAAGTCTAAAAACAGGGGTAATGTAACATAGCAACTGTCACGGTTTGCGAGGTGGTGATGGCGGGTGCGGATCCCAAAAAGCAGGCAGGAGGGAGCAGGAGGTTGTTTGACAAATTGTATTAAAATAAAGGTCAGCAGGAACAAAATGTAAAACATCAAAATCATCTGAATGGAAAAAATACAAAGTATCAAAAGAAGACCAAAAGTAAAAGTCCGCCAAGGTTAAACAAACACATGCACAGCACACAATGCATGCAACAAACATGCAGCAAACAATGAACCGACACCGGATGGTCGTGCCGGTTGTCTTTTTAAGTGTCAGTGATTAAACGACCAGCACCTGCGAGGCTGCAGGCAGGGCTGACGTCGCTACCCGTTGGTCGCCAATCTGATCGGGACGACCAGCACCTGTGCAGGTGCAGGCGGGGCCGACAGCGCCCCCCGTTGGTCGCCAACCAGATCATGACAGCAACACAGTCAAAATGTTTTTCATCGCATTTTAGTTATTGTTAGTTATATTCTTACTCAATAATTTTTGCGTGGTAATTTCATTTTGATTTTTGGGAGGGTATGTTTACTTAAATTTTTTGAGCAATCTAATATTGTTTCAATATTTGCACATTTATTTCCCAATATTGTGGACCTTTTTTTTTTGCTCATACCTTTTCTCGTAGAATCATTATTTTTACCACCGAATGTTTTTCTTGTAGATAAGTTCTTGTATTTTGGGATTCATTTTTAATGTTCAGGATGTATTAATTCATAATTAATGCTTTTTAAAATTATTGTAGTAATTTGTGGCTATTTTTTTCCTCCAATATATATTTTTGTATTTTCTAGTATTTATAATAATAAGAAAAATGTGTCCAGTTGTAATTAGTTTTCAATATTTTGATCCCAATTTAATTTTTATTTAAAATTTATTTTCTAATCTTAGATTTAGAGCAGGATAGTTCCATGTTTTTATTATCGGTTGAACAAAACAATTTGTCTATTTACCGGGATGTTAAATGTTTTGACCTTTTTTTACCATGACATTTTTAATTATCCAAATGTTATTTTGTTGCGCAATGTCCAGTTTTTATTTTGTTTGGAAAGCTAATGACAATTTTTGGGTAGGTGTTTCTGCATTCTTTTTATCTTCTACATACCGTATTTTCCGGTGTATAAGGTGTACCCAAAAGCCTTGATTGTCTTCAAAAGATGACCCTGCACCTCACACACAGATGCGTCTTATATGCGAAATAAGATTGAGCCCACGACGGGTCTCGCAACTACTGTCAGCAGTCACTGACTCCATTTTCCTCCTGTAGTAGAAGCAGTGTGTAACAACCTCTACTTTAGCTCCTTATAATGCGGTGTGCCTTATATTTGGAAAACTTATATATTTATATATATTTGGAAACCTTTTTTTCATTCATTGAAGTTGTGCCTTATACTCTTGTGCGCCTTATATATGTAATAAATTTGAAAATACACCCTTTATTGGGGGTGCGCCTTATACACCGGAAAATATGGTAGTCACTTTTTTTTACCAGTGTGCAAGTGCAGCAAATGCCTAACGTCATTTTGCTCATTGTTATCAGGACTTAAAGTCCCAATTACAGTCTATGTATGTGTGAATGCTTGTGTCTTCGCAGCTGGTGTGAACAGGTGTGCACCTTTGGAAAAGAAGTAAGATCTGGTTCCATCCTGCCTCACATAGAAGTTATCTGCCAATTTGCTGCTGGCTTTGAACCGCTGCATGGCGTGATCGTGCACGCCATAGTCCCGGAAGAGAACGACGCCTCCGGCTTTCAGCACCTTTGAGGAAAACAGGGAAAATGATGCTCATCAAGTATGGATATGGAGAGTACACTGTATTCAAAATAGCCAAAACCACAATTGCAGTCGTACCGTGTGGATGTTGCGCACGGCCGATGCCATCTTGTCAGGATGTATGGCGGAGAGCACAAAGATGAGCATGGCGGCATCCACGCACCCCTCAGGAATGTTGTCTCGCAGGTGGTCGCGAGTGAGGTCGCATTGGAAGACGGAGCAGCGCTCAGGATTGCACAGGGGATTCTTCTGTCGGCGAAACGCAACAAATTCAAATCACACTGAGTCGGCTCTTAAAACGATGTCATGTGGCACACAATACATAAGTTTTAATATTATTGGCTAATCGTGCACAGAGTTGTTTGTCATGCCTTTTCAAAAATACAAATATTGTGGTGGTAGAGTAGTGGAATATTTTTTAATGACACATCTTGGTCTCTTTTCTTCATATCACAGAAACCTGGTAAGGGTGGGCAGATGTTTTATACTGTAACGGGAAATAAGTGGGGCTGGCTTACTTTGACAAAGTCAACTGCTCTGGGCGAGAAGTCGCAAGCATAGACAAATATGTTACATTCTTCCTCTAGCAGAGGAAAGATACAGTTCCCCACGCCGCATCCTGCCTCCAGCAGGATTAACTTCTGTGATTCAGACTGCAAAACAAACACGGAAAATCAAATATAAATAGTTGTTTCATTCATATTGTTTGAGCTTAGAATATCTTGTTTTCTATCCTTTCACCCCCCCAACCCATCCCCTTTCAATTGCTGCTGTGGACTGCAAATTTCCCCATTGTGGGACAAATAAAGGTTTTCTGATAAGTTGTTTGAACTTCAAAATGCAGCTAACATTGATGGATTTTAAGACCCTCTTTGGCACATAAAAACAAGTAAGACTCCAGAATATGTGTCATCAACAAAGGGTGTTCTCACTTGCTACATTGGCTTTCTGGGGCAGCTTTAAAAAATGGGGGAGGGGGTTTGTCAAAGTAGTATTTTTACGCAATGTTGTACTTGGGTATTTTGGCGTGGAAGGAACGTGACTAAAATATTACCATGAGACACGCAAGGCGTAGAATTTGCACTCATTTATGGCAACATACTCACTGCACTATTCGTTTTGGTTTAACATATACTTTTTAAAATACACGTTTTAAAATTCGAGAAGTACTGTATTTTTATGGCTTGATTCCTAATTACTCACTTGTCTGCATGTCTTTAGCTCATCGAACTCTCTGCTGGTCCAATGTCTGTCCTTGAAAAAATTGATGGCGTTCCTTTTGTAGAACAAGTCCCAATTCTTCTGTGCTTCCTTCTCCAGCTTCATCTGCTTGAAGGCTGAGACCACATTTTGCTCTCCAGCAGACTTTCGCTGGTTCGAGGCTTCTGGTTTGTTTACTTCATCCATCACGCCTGCGTGTTCATCACAAAGTGTGACGCTATCCCCAGTGAGGAAACTTTGATTCTTCGGGGCGGCCATGCTGCATTAAAAGCTTTCAGTTTGTGGTATTCTATACTGAAAACATTTTTATAGTTAATTGCTACACAAAGGAAAGGAACGACGTAAAAATTAATTGCAATACAAAAAGTGCTTTTTTGGAACCCAGCTCCATGTTGTGCAACATTTGACACGTCCGTGGAGAAACGAGTACGGGAAGTCACAAATACAATCATGATCCTCGAGACTACCTCAAAGTATAAAATGAAATAGCGGGCTGTACGGAAGTGATTAAACATGCGGGTAAAATAAGTATGCATAACGTTTAGGAAATTACAATAGAGAAATGGCAATTATATATGTATATATATTATACCTGAGAGATCACAATGGGTATGATGATCAGAGTGGATTATCTGGTGTCGCCGTCACAGCACACGTTTCCATACGTTGTTAAACGCAGAGAACCACAACTATATGTTCCACAGTCTATTAAAGAAATGCACATTTGATGCAACTGTTTTTGTGTACACATCGTTAAGTTTGGAATAACACACAAATATTATTAGATTCCATAATTTTGTGAGTATTAATGATTTGACACTATTTATTACAAAAATATATAAATCAAAATACGTAGACAAAAATCACCATCATACTGGACTAAAAACAATTTTAAGGATACAACACTAATCTCATGATTATCACAAGAACATTTAAAGAAATTAAAATGTCTACGTAGCACTATGTTACAAAGAGATACATTTCCATTGCGGTTGATAGTGTTTCAACAAAGAATGTTTATTTTTGACATCTTGGACAGCAGACGGAAGTGTCGTAATAGTGACGCACTCATGTTTTGCTAACAGTTAACCTTGTGGCTGACGTTGTCGCAGCTGATTTAATGTTAACAAAAATCGCTTTTCTGTTTCACTTTTGTTAATTTTTATGTATCGATTTTGCGATGACAGTTCGGCTCCAGTGAAGACAAGAAAGGGGGAAGATGAACGGAAGTACGAACCCGTTGCTGGACAAAGAAGAACATGTTTTAAAGCTTGGGGAAAGCTTTGAGAAAAGGCCCAAGTCCTCCTTTCATACAATCAGATGTGAGTCAAGACGCGCTTCACACCCACCTCTTGCAATGCAGCAATATTCTATCCCACCTGTTGAGAAAATGGTAGCATAATCAAAATGGTTGGGAGAAAATAGTGGTACGTCATTCCGTTATTTTGAAACAATTGCATCATGCTTATTTGTTAGGTAGCAAGTTCCATCCATTGTCTGACATTGTTGCAAGAAAAATAAACATTGAGTGTAAAAAAGGTGTATATGTAAAAATAGCCTGAAAAAAACTAAAAACGAATATCTTACTCGAGAAATCGATGAGAAGGTTTCTTCAGCCGTCATCTGTACAAAAGTGAAGGTTTCGGACGTTTCGCCTCCTATCCAAGAGGCTTCGTCAGCGAACTAAAGTCTGACTGGTCGTATCGGCCCCATTTATATATCCCTAATGTCCAGACCTGGTGACACAGCTATGATAGGTCCCTACTCTCAGGTTGGGGGGGGGCGCGGGACCCCCCCCCCCTGTGGCCCCACTGATTGTTCCTACATTCCTGACTAACGATTGGCCTATTACACCCACCCCCCCCGGTATCACCTCATCAGCATAACGACCCTCATCAGCATTGCGATTCAGCACGGCTGAAGAAACCTTCTCATCGATGGACCACTCCTGTACGACTGAGAGCTTACACAGACTTACTCGAGAAAATAAATAATTGGTGGCTGAACAAAAAAATACAATAACAAAAAAATGTAGGAAAAAAAGTCAGATGACAAAAACTACAAACTACAAAAGTAAATGCCAAAACAAGACAGTGAGGATAAAAATATATATATTCATCAAGCAATGAGAAATACAGTAAAGTCTCGTTATATCGATATTCAAGGGAGTCCGAAAAAATATCAATATAACCGGGACTATCGATATATCCGATCCTGCGCCGAACTGCATTAAACAAAAGCCGCCAAAAGAGGGCAGCCAAGCGCCATATAAGAAACGGAGCTGGCCATTAGCTCCCTTTTTTTTGGGTCAGAGATGTTCCCCCAATGTTGCCTCAAAATGGCACATATAATTCTTTAATGATTGTAAACATGTATGCTTTAATCTTCAGAACTACAGTGTATTTGAAACATATTCATAACTGGATGTGTAACAAGAAAGCATATTATCCGAATCTGAAGCCATTGTTTGGATTCACAAGCAATGCAAGACGTCTTGGCGTGAAGTCACTTTTATTTGCATTTGAATAAAAAGTGACATCGGCTGTCCTTTAATACACAGTATGGAATGTTAATAATTTTCAAAATCATCGCGCTTCAGCAGACAAAACAAGAAACATTGTTGCAAAAAACGATTGCATTCATATACAGTACAGTGGGCATGTACATAACACAACAGGGAAACTGCAACGCTTACATCTTACTGTATTATGTATACAATTTAAAAAAGTCATCAATCTTCTTCTGCTTCCCATTTTTACCTTTTAACACAAACACTTCAATCTCGTCTGCTACACACGAGCTAGCGTCTGAAAATGAAAATGGCTCTGCTACACGGGTGCTGGGCACGTAACCAAGTCACCTGACCAAGTCGACCAATGGCGCGACTGATGGCGTGACACGTAACCAAGACACGTGACCAAGTTGACCAATGGCGCGAACGATGGCGTGTCACGTGACAAAGTCACACGGCCAAGTCGACCAATAGCGCGACCGATGGCGGCTCATGTGACCAAGTCGACCAATGGCGCGACCAATGGCGGCTCACGTAACAAGACACGTGACCAAGTTGACCAATGGCGCGACGGATATATCGATATAAACAACAAAAATGGCCGGCGGGGGATGAAAAGGAGCACCGTAATAACCGGATTATCAATAACCGGGTATCGTACTAAACGGTACTAATTATACATAAAAAGACTAGAAATGTGCAAGGGAAATGAAAATAGTATCGTAATAAGCGGTACTATCGATATAACCGATATCGATATAACGAGACTTTACTGTATATGTTAGCATACAATATCGATAAAGGCAAAACATACAATCAATCAAGGTAAAACAACAGAATTCTCAGAGAAAATTTTGGAGGTTGCTGGAAACGTACAAAAAAGGAGAAATTGGCTAAAAGCATACAATTCCAAATCATTTCAAAAATACAAAATAATGGAATTACAACTGTCAAAAAATATGAAGACAATTTGGCAAATTACAAAACGTAAAATAAATACTACAAAAACGTGAAAACTCCCAAACTAGACAATTTGACAAAAGGTAAATTCGTGCCAACTCTAAATTGTGTTCAACATGATGCTGCTTACAAAACAATAGATCCAACTAACTTTCTTTTCCTCAAGATGATTTCAAACCTGCGTCCATCGACACCAGCTGCGAAGGCGAACTGCACGTAGGCAAAGGAGATGAAGTCACCATCACATTGCCCCACATTCCGGTACAGCTCCTGACACTTGAGTACTGTGTAGTTACTTGAAAAGTGTGGTGATTTTTTTTGGGGGGGCGGGGGGTGATCGTCGTCCGTCAGGGCTCCACTCCACCCATGACAGTGTTCAAAGGCAACAAGCGGCAGTATCAGAAGGACTGTGTGCTCATCATCAATCACGACACAGGCGGCTTTGTCCTAGAGAAACTCAGCAGCAGCATTCAGGTCAAGAAAACCAGGTGAGGGTGCCAACTGTCTGAATTTTGAATTGAGCACCTTCAGTGTCGCGGCTTGGATTTGAAGCGGATTTATGTGGGACGGGAGATGTGAGACAATCACTTTTCCTCAATGGATGCTACAGCTTTGTGTTTGCTTACAACATTTAGCTTGTGGTAGACGTGCACATTCCACCATGGCGTCCCTGATCCACTGCTGAAAAGGGCGCTTTGATCCTCTCCTCTTTCATTTAGAACTGCTTCATGTCACAAAGAGGGTACAGCAAGTGCTGAATAATGAATGACTCTGTCTTCGTGTTGTCATATTATTTATTCTTTAGCTTTTTTTTGTTCTTTTGACTTCAAGGTGGCGTATTTGTTTTTCTACTTTCTTTCCTTTCCTCTTCCCTTCATAACTTTGCTGCTGTGAAATGTAAATTTCTTCACTGCGAGACGAATAAAGGTACATCCAATCCAACACACAAACATGCTGGATTGCGGTCAATTGGAAGCAGAACGTCCCGGACTCATCTCCAAAGTCATTATTGCTTATTATATCATCGCTAGATTTTCAGTCAGCAAAATTATGGGGTGTATGTTGGCTAATGCCCGTGACATTTTTTTTCTTAGGGCCGAGGGCAGCAGTAAGATCCAAGCTCGTATCGAGCAGCAGGCGGTACGGAGCACCCAGGCGGGACCTCAATTCCGGGCCCCCACAAAGCCGGGCATCACCTTCAAGACATCGCCGTCGCCCTCGAAAGATGACCCCTCGCCTGAGCCCCAGCTGGACGATATCAAAAGAGGTAAAGACGGCCGCTTTGAAGCTCTGATACACAACCGCAGTCGCACGACTTTAGAAATTGAGACCTTTTTTGCAAAATCCATCATGCTCAAAAGTGCGGAGTCATTTTTTCCTTTTCCTCTCTATCCTCCAGAGCTACGAGCTGAAGTGGACGTCATCGAGCAGATGAGCAGCAGCGGCAGCAGCTCGTCCGGATCGGCCAGTGCGTCGCCCAGCCCGGGAAACAACAGTGATAACGGTGAACGTGACGGTAACCGCCCGCCGGGCCAAGTCTCCTCTTCACCCCCCAACCGCCACTCCCTCACTAACGGGGGCGCTGATCGGCCGGCGGGTGCCAACCACCAGCTCATCAACACACTCCGTGAGTGTTCAAGTTGCAATATTTGCCAAAGGATTTTCAATTAACTAAATGTCAACATGACAAATCAAAAACAATGAAAACATATTTTTTCCATTAATGTTTATTGTACATGTGTTAGTGTACATCGTTTTTAAAGGTTTGTTTTCATATTTATGGTATTTTTTTTAAACAAGTGAACATATCTCAAAGCATCTTTTCTATTTCCCCTTCCGACGATGCAAACAGGAAGTGATCTTCAGCTCAGTGAGTCGGGCAGTGACAGCGACGAAGACTGAAGACTCAACTTCTCCGGCGTGTACTTTTACGTTTTTTCCCCTTGCTTCCCCCCACAATTGCAGGCAGATAAAGAGTGTATTTTTTTCAGATGTCACTTATTTAATTTTGTATAAGCGAAAGAGACTTTATGGATGGAAAATTCTATGAGAGTAAGATTTATTTTCAATATGTTGTTTTTTTGTGGTACAGCCTGAGTTGGGCATTTAATAAAAATTACTTTGAAAAGTGAAAAAAAGGTTTTTGTTCACATTGTTTGATGACACTCTCCAGTCCCCAAGTGTTAACCACAATCTTTATTGAAAAATGTGATTTTCTTAGAAAGCAGTCAGAAACTAAGATGAATAAGAAAATATTTTTTTTGTGTGTAGGGAAGAGCTCATCAAAACAAGTAACAAAAAGGTCCTAAGTGAGCCAAAATTAAATGTTTTTTTTTCAAATTCCATAATTGAAGACACAACAGTTAAGAGAATTATTCAATATTGCCCAGCCCGGGAAATAGCAGCGTCATTCTTTTAAATATAATTTAAAATCTTTTAAGACATCCAGGAATTGATGATGGATAAAAGCATCTAATTTTAATGACAAATGTACCATAACTAAATTAGATCTTTTTGGAGAAATTTGTTTCATATTTCAATCATAATTTATTTTTAAAAATTGGCTTCATGAAGTGTAGTCATAAAGATGCAGTGACCAAAAAGAGATTATTTTTTAACCAGTTGGCAGTAAAGTTAGAGTGGCTGTTTAGGAATTTAGCATGCATGGAAGCCAAAATCTGATGAGATTTTTCGCATCAGATGAGACAGCTCCACTAACGTCCCCCGCCATTTTTTTGCCAAGTGAGATTAGATTAACTGGAATTTGACATGTGTATGAGTCGTTTATATATATATATTTTTTTATGACCTTATCATTTATCTGTTGGTTCTCATCAAGGCTGTTCTTGGCATTTCTATATCAGTTGTGATTTTGTGCAAAATGGAAGCTGAGAGAATCCTAGTATTGACACTTTGGAGCCGCAGTTTATTTTTGTTGTACGGAAGAGTCCGTTCAAATAAAAACTCAAAAGAATGTTTGTTGCGGTCTTTGAAGTTGTCTGCGCACGAATATTGAACAAATTCCCCAGCGACATAATTTTCAAATATGCATTCAATATTTGTATATTTGGTGCACGAGAAGTTTTTTTCAAGTTTTATACAATAACCGTATTGTAGTTTACATACCTGTCAACCTGTACGTTCTTGCCGTACAAAGTAGGTTTATTATGCATTTTAAAGGACAACCGACGTCTTCGGTCAAGTTGTGTCCATAATTTGTAAATGGCTTCAAATGACTTCTACTGAGCGTATTTTAATAAGATTCCACCGCATATAGCTATATTTTACGTTTTAAGACTCGCTCTGAATATTCAGGAAGTCTTGTTTTTGAGTTGGTGACGACTCCGTACGTGACGTCACGAAAGGACCACCCCCTGACCGAAAAAAGACACATTGTAGCAGTCCTTCCATCAAGTCAATGTATTTTGCTGTACATGTTTGGTCTGAGAACCGTGTTGCACCCAAAAGCCGCCAGAAGAGGGCATCCAAGCTCCAAAGGCGCTTAGAAATTAAATGTATTATTATTATTATTATTATTATTATTATTATTATTAAGGAATTCATCAGCCTGTGGAAGCGGAGGTGGCCACTGGAGGTCGCCATTTTGTGCCTCTTTTTTTTGGGTGAGAGATTTTCCCCCAATGTTGCCTCAAAATGGCACATATAATTCTTTAATCGATTGCAAGCATGTATGCTTTCCCCTTCAGAACTATTTGAATCATATTCATAACTGGATGTGTAAAAAGAAAGCATATTCTCCGAATCTGAAGCCATTGTTTTGATTCACAAGCAATGCAAGACGTCTTGGCGTGACGTCACGAACTGGGGGTGGGACTTTATGAAAATGCCCAATTCGCAGCTCAATTTTTTTTGCAGATTTTGGACACTTTAAGTCATTTTTATTGGTGTTTTGACTAAAAATATCATACTGCGTGTTTTGGGTATTTTAGATGCTATACAATGTTTTTCTGATGTCAGTTAAAAAACAAAAAAGTGACGTCGGTTGTCCTTTAAAAATACATTGACTTGATGGAAGGACGCTACAATGCATCTTTTTTTTTTTACGGTCAGGGACGGTCCTTTCGTTACGTCACGTACGGACTCGTCACCACTTTCCTGAATATTCAGAGAGAGTCTTAAAACGTAAAATATAGCTACATGCGGTGGAATCTTATTAAAATACGCTCAGTAGAAGTCATTTGAAGCCATTTTACAAATTATGGACACAACTTGTCCGGAGACGTCGGTTGTCCTTTAAGACGTGTACGACGTACAAGAAAATCTGCAAATTTGTCAATTATGGGTACCATCCGGTATACACCGACTATCACGAAACGGCAAATCAAGTCAAACGAGTTCGCCGCGGTAGCCTCTACGTCGGTATCATTTTTTTCGTTACGAAGCGAGCGGTTTGTTGCTACTGTGCGCATGCGTCTGCCGCCTGGGGATTTCCCATAGCATCATTCATCAGGTAATTTCATCATTTATTAACAATATGTACAGAATGATATAACGAAACACATGTACAATATAACATGTTAAACTACATAAAGAAACACGTTTGAAAAAAAAGGTGTACGATTATTTTGTAAGGGAAAATACGACAGTTTGTAACAGCATGGAGCCGTGGAGGTTGACAGGTTTGAGTTTACCATTAATCAATGGTACACTGTCCTCACTAGCAAGACAGTGCACGAATATTTGAGTACTTACTGTAGCACAATAGTTTGACTATATACGAACTAATCAAACTAATCAGACTAACAATACACACACCGAATATTTAAAACATCCAAATAGTGATATTTGACTTACGTTTGGATGACGTCCTTTCTCTCCACGGGCTTATTGGATTGGATTTGCCTTTTTTAGTCTCGCAGTGGAGAAATTTACATTTCACAGCAGCAAAGTTATGAAAGGAATGATTCATATTCAGCTGCGTTGAGATTTCTGTACACAATACGTGCTTGTGTTAAGTTGGTCTGCATTCCTCAAAATCAAAATTCTGCTGATTTTTTTTAAAACAGTGCAACCATAAATCGAAAGAATGAAGTCTCCAGGCACGGTTGACGAAAGTTTTCGTCCAAAACGTCCATTGAACAAGCGCACCTGTTACTAATTAACTCGGCACGTTCACGCGCAAGTACTGGTCAATACTGTCTACTTTTCGAGCGACATTATTATAACATAACTCGCCACCAAATAAAATACAAAAATACAATTCTTCCAAGATTGTTGTCTTCGGAGAAACGTTCAATACATATTAAAATTGTATTCGAATATGCTATGTCAACACAACCGAAGTCGAGACATCGCTTATCTTTTATGGCTCTCGGGCGACATCTTGTGTCTATAAACGGATGTCGAAGAAACGGCCAAACAACTTACCACCGAGACATTGAGCAATTCAACATTCCGGTTATCCCCCCTGTCCAACAAGACGATTCCAAGACTATTGGAACAACTATTTAGTCAAACGAGCAACACTGCTGTATTATCCCAGTCACGTTCCCACCATCCCCACCTCACTGCTATCTGACATTTGTGCAATGGGAAAGGACAATTTTGGCATACTGTTATAAGTACACTACCAGTTAGGCAAAGCCATACTGCTAGTTGACCTTTGATGGTTAATTATGCTACTAGTGAAGTCCCAGCTCATATATTTATTATTTCTGTGTGTATGAAATTTCCGCTCAGGGTTTGAGTGATGGCGGAAAGAAAGTGGCACAGCTTGATATTGGATAAAATGATTATATTGTGGGTCTTAAATAAGGAGGATAAGGTGTTTTTGTTTCTCCCCATGAACACTTTCCTTAAAAACGCTACAGTACATTTTCAACAACAACAGCACACAAGTCACATTTGGGCACTCCAAAGTACACACAACACATAAACATAAATAGCTTTTTCTTCGTTTTGTCCTCCTCCAGTGAACCCCCGCTGATGTCGCTCAAGGGACATCCCTGTGAAAGTGAGTGTTTTTTTTGTTTGCGTTTTTACAACTATATAAATACTATACAGTATTGAAAACATACACACTGATGACAATAATGGAAAGACTAAGTTACATAAAAAATTAGGACGTCACCATCAGGCCTATTTTGTTTGCCATGTTGTCATCTGAAATTGCCCAGCTCCAACATATTTTTTGTTTTATTGCTTTTTAATTTTAAAATGGCCTATAACATTTCCCTAATCGAGAGTAAGCCATCAAACACTTAGTTTTGCAATTATTAGGTCATCATAAAAATTGCCGCCTTGTCGAGAAATTGGGAGATGATCATCTGGGAGAAAATATTTTTAATGTTTTTTGTGCTTAAGAGCCATTATTTGATTTTTGAAGGGGGCAGACGGGCCAGCTCATTTATGTGTGAAATTGGCGCTGGGGGTGATAATTTTGTTATATTATTTATGCTTTTTTAATGATATATACTTAATATGACTCATACAAAATATTTTTTTTTTTAAAGTAAAACGTGTAACACAAAAAACATGACTGTGACTTTTAACATAATGCTTATAAAAACCAAAACAATTGTGTGCCGGTGAGGACCGTGTCCCCGCGATCGACACTGAGGTGTAAATAATTTTCTTCACTCCGCCCTTCTTGCTTGTGCTACCACCTTTCGCTGCATAAATTAACAGTATAAACACATGACAATTTTAGAAACATTCCTGATAAATCTGGGACAAAAATGTCCTCGTTCTCTTTGGAGACGATCAGCACGACTCAAGAGAGTTCCGTGAGGTTCCCAGGTGACAAGGTCCTGCCACAATATTCCTCTCCTGAGTTTTTGTTCAATAAGGATTCTTTGGATCTTGAGTACCTTCGCCACATTTCTTCAAGTTCGAGATGCGTTTTTTTTTTTTTAGGGGGGGGGGGGGGGGGGGCATGGGGGGGGGCGGGGGGAGTTATGAGGAGGGTCTGAGAGGTCCTTGATTGACACCTGTGTCACCGTCCAGGGCATGCCAGAGGTCTGATGCAACGTCCCTGGAAGAGAACCAGATTGGCAGGACAGTGGCAGCCGGCCACGCAGGGCTTGTGGCACGGCCCGATCTCGTTCCAGTTGTCGCAAGTTTTGGTACAGCCCGGCCCGCAGGTGTCGTACACGGCGCCGTGCTTGCATTGTGTGGCTAAAAAAAAATAAAAAATCATTACAATAAAATGTTATGTTTTAGTTCAACATACAGGCATGTTTCAACCGTTGTACTAAATTCATCCTGTCTACTTGATAACTAATGTTTTGTGTATTATACAGACAGTTCTGACAGGTAGGTCACGCCCTCATAGCAACACCAGCTGAAAATGGCGCGTCACAGCAACATCCGTGACACTCTGACGAAGGCGGAAGTAGTCGCCGAAACATGTCAGGTATTTGAACACCTACAATACACTGTCTGTAAGTAAGGAATCTGCTTAACATTAGGCATGTTTCAAGTTGTTTTGTTTGAAGAGTAATGCAATGCTAAATGAAAAAAGTTATTCGGAAAAGCCCAAATGCTGCTCAATGTTATTGTTATCTAACTGTTAATATAATCACATATCTTATTGTATACATTTTCAAATATTTGAACTAATAATTTTTTATGTATTTGTGCAGATTTTTGCATTTTTGTTTGTGTATTTTTGTAATACAGTAAAGTCTCGTTATATCGATATCGGATATATCGATAGTCCCGGTTATATCGATACTATTTCTATGCACGCACGGAGAAAATTACATGCAAACAGGGTCGGATATATCGATAGTCCCGGTTATATCGATATTTTTTCGGACTCCCTTGAATATCGATATAACGAGACATTACTGTATAATATTTGTTTCTACTTATCTTTTGTATTTTACCCTAATTTTGTAATTTTTTTGTATTTATTCCCATTTTTTTCACATTCCCCCCCATTTAACACTTTACAGACCATAATCATATCTTTAACTTATTCAATGCTAGACGATGTGTTTTTGTCATTTTCACTCAAATTCCAGGACCCACAGAATATTGCATTATAGGACAACATAAACATTCAATTCATCTTAAGAAACCTGAGAATCTTCTTTCATCGGAAAAAAAAAGAGTTAATTCCTAAGTTATATGGGTCTGGAGTTATCTGAGCTTGAAATGAGAGGGGCTGTCCAAAATACAATGCAATCCATACATATTGGTTTATATAGCCAAAGCTGGAAAGAAGCTTTAACATTCTGCCCCCTCGTGGAAAGGAAAAAAACATTGCCAGAGGCCATGGCAAGCATGAAAAAACAAAATCCGAACAAATTCGGGAATGGCTCTCTACGTCATGCTTTTCAATTCCCAATTAAATTCGAGAATGGCAGTGAATGAGTTAAAAAAAGCACATTTATGCCAGCCAAAAAAGAAAAGAATAGAATACAGAAGCGTCTTTGCAAGCTTCTGCGGGTGCGTTGACTCACCCATGCAGGCGGCGTCCGGCCTCCAGAGGACGGGGACGCCTTCTCGCTCGCACGCTCGGCTGTAGGCGATGAAGGACTCGCAGTAGCAGTTCTTGTGCATCGGACACTCACACATGTCCGTCACACATGACCTGTAAAGGTAAAAGATAAAGGCTTAATTGTCAACATGCGAAGTGTGTCATTATGAAAGTGATGTACGTACTAGTACATCCGTGCCACCTCGATTTAAATTAATGTCAATTTGAATTTAAACCGAGCGGCCAGGTGGTTCAGTGGTTTGCGCGTTAAAAAAAAATCTTTAAAAGTCTGTAGGAAACGATTCCACATCGAATTACATATTTGGGGTGTCACCTGTAGAAGGCAGCAAAGTCGACGACGCGGTGACACTTCTGGAACTCCCAAGACTTGATCTTCTGACACTCGCGATGGGCTCGGAATTTGACCTTGACGCTCCCGGGACATAGAAAGGATGTGGGGCGGCGATGGGGTGGCGGTTGGGCGCACAGCTCGTTGCCGTCCAGCGCACGCCACGACTCGGCGAAGTCGTCAACGTCAAATTTGAAGTGGCCGTCGCCGCCCATGGTGTCGTCGCGCTTGTGCCCATTGTAGTTGCCGCACAGGCCGCAGAGGCGCCCGCGTAGGTGGGGGGCGGCCACCACCTCCACGAAGCTGTCGCCGTCCCAAGTGATCTCCAAACCTGTTCACGGAAAAGAGTTTTTGCATCAGCTGCATGCCAAAAAATGTTCCTCTCATTTTTAAAATATCTATCGATCTATCCGTCTATCCATCCATCCATCCATCCATCCATCCATCCATCCATCCATCCATCCATCCAAATCCACCCAAATCCATCCATCCATCTACCTACCCACCCAAATCCCTCCCTCCCTCCATCCCTCCCTCTATACTGTAGATCTATATATAAAACTAAATATAGATATACAGTATACCAATACTGTAGAGTTATATCCAGATTTATATATCCCTATATTTATATATCTATATATTTTTGTGCTGTAATTTTCTATAAGATCTATTTGTCTAATGTGTTTAATTTTTAATATTTTGGAAAATGACATTTCACATTTTATCTATTACAATATTTGGCTTTTCTTTTGACTGTTGATTTTTTTGCTAATTTTTTTGTCCAATATTTATTTCTCTCTCACGTGAATACAAATACTACATAAAAATTCATATCGGGAAATGAAATAGTGTGTTGAATTTCCTACATTTTATTTCACCAATGGTTGCATGAAATAAAATCACATCAAAAATTCATGAATAAAACGGATTTAGATGTTATTTTTTTCAACCATTAAATGAAACCTGCCATTTTGTGTATTTGTTATAATTTTGTATTCGGAATTGTTTTGGGGGCCAAATATTTTGGTAAAATTGTATATTTAAGTTCAGATAATTGTATTTTTTTTGCAACCACATGATGAAACCTGCCATTTTTTATATTCGTCATAATTGTGTATTTGTATTTTTTTGTTGCCAAATATTTTGGTTTCACCTCGGATCTTTCAGATTTCAAACAATTTTATGGGCATCTGTATTTTTTTATAAAGTATTTTGTATTTATTTTTTTATTTTTTTTATTTAAAAAAACGGACCACCCAATAATGTTTTTGCAACTACAGTATTGTGTTGTCTCTGAACTGACCAACGATGGTGGTGAGCTTTAGGAGGTACCCGTCCAGATCAATGTGCACGCCGGGCCCGTGATAGGGAAGCGCGATGCGGGTGCCGTTCCGACGCACGGTCAGATGCTGGTGAAGGCCCAGCACAAGCCCTCCGAGACGCACCTCCACCGACTGGGTCCAGGAAAAGGAGCGGGTGCGGCGGGCATTGTTCTTCACTAATACCTTTGGAGGACGACATGAATTTTAAGGCGATTAAATTAATTGAGTCACACATTAAATTAAATATCATCTTATGCAAAAACCTAAAAAATGTCTGATGCTGGCGCTGCCGTTTGTCACGTGCGAATTGATAGCTGGGGGCAGGGCCGCACCTCCCCACTTCCAGCACCTGCTGTCAATCCCCTCATCTACAAACGCTGTATTCATACGGGTCGTGGTCATCTCGCGAGTGCCGGAATTTTGATGTTCACCTCACCTTTCATGTATCTCGCCCGTACCCTGGACTTTCTCAGCTTCGGTGCGTGTGTTGATTTTTTTTCCCCCGTTTCCCGTAAGTGTCTGCCTTCTTTCGGGATTGTGCGCATTTTCGCACTACCGCGTGCGAGTTGCTTTTAGCCGAAAGGTTTTAGGCATGGCGGCCCGGTAGTCGAGTGATTAGCACACCGGCTTCACGGTGCAGAGGTCGCCGGTTCGCGTCACGGTCTGTCCTCACTGTGTGGAGTTTGCATGTTCTCCCTGGGCCCGCGTGGGTTTTCTCCGGGTCCTCCGGTTTCCTCCCACATTCCAAAAACATGCATGGCAGGCAGATTGACCACTGCAAATTGTCCCTAGGTGTGAGGGTGAGAGTGACTGTTGTACGTCTTTGTGATTGGCTGGCAACCAATTCAGGGTATCCCCCGCCTCGTGCCCGAGGACAGCTGAGATAGGCTCCACCACCTCCCGCGACCCTAATGAGGAATAAGCGGTACAGAAAATGGATGGATGGTTTTAGGCGTAGTGGGCAGGTCGGTTAGTTTATTTGTAACGATTCCGCTGTTCCACCTGTTTTTGGACCAGCGCCATTTATTACGTTCATAAACACCCTGCAATGATTTTCTGTCTCTGTCGCCTGCTTGGGGATCCAAACGTCCCACTTCATTTCGACGAGTCAGTTACTTTCTGCCTCGTTCGGAACGTGACAACATTCATTCCCTATGTACCGTATTTTCACAACCATAGGGTGCGCTGCACATTTTGGAGGAAATTTAAGACTTACAGTCGTGAAAATACGGTAGCAAGCTGACCAGGTGACGTCAATACGCATGTGCGTGAGATGAAAATCAATCATTTGAGTTGTAAACAATTTGTCTCAAGTTGGCTCTCAAAATGGCAGGGAAAAAATGCACAGCAAAGCGAAAATATGAAGATGAACACAGGACTTTTTTAATAGAATGGGAGAGATTTTTTTGTTGAACTTAATAGGAAGCCATTCTGCCTGATGTCAGGCGTCATTAGCACATTTCAAAGCTTCAAATCTTCAGCCCCACTTTAGCTCACTCCATGTAACATTGACCAGGAATTTCCAAAAGGGACCCAACTTCGCAAGCATAAGTTGGTCACTTTGAAAAGTCAGACAGAAAAGCAGATACAGTTTTTCCGAAAATTTACAAAGCACCCAGACACCGTAACGATTGCATCATATCAACTGGCTTGGAACATTGCACAGGCCAAAAAGCCATACAATGAAGGGCAAAGCGTTGATATGTTCTGACTGACACTCATGTAAAAGCATTGCTTCGAGTGGCAACAACGGAATACAAGACAGATTAAAAGAGGGTTATTCAAGACAAGGAATGCCAGAAGTCCCACTAAGCAACATGCATAGTAAGACAAAAACGCTATTGTAAATTTGTTTGTTTGTGGACTTGGTTGAACTGAGTTTGTGTATGTAAGACAGTGTTCTTTGTTGAAAATGTGCCTGTGGTTTTAGTACTCCAGGAGTCAATTTCTGATATATTTGTTGATTTTGTATTTCAAATGTGATATTTATAATAAATCTGGCTGAGAAGAGGTCTGTGTGTGTGTGAGGGATGGGGTGATGTTCATGTGTGCCCATGTGTATGATGTGGCTCTTTGCAGTAACATGGTAAAAAATCTGTCTCTTAGTCTCTGACTGGTTGGCCACCCCTGATCTTGTGGGATGATATCGTAATATCAACACAAACATTTTCTTTTTACAAACATGTTGAGCCATACGTCATATGAAAGGTTTTCATGCGTATCCTAATGAATTCAATGACGTAGGAGGAAAAGGATCAAACCGTAAAACTGGAGTCGCCGTTGTTGAGGACAGCGTTGCCGCCAGCGCCGCCGCCACAGTCCTTGGTCAACACATACTGACACGTCCCTTGGAAGTTAAAAGTTCTCCCGTCGAAGGTGTTGTAGTGCGGGTCGCCAAACACCGTGCACACGCCAGGCTCTGCCACGGGACAAAGATAAAATGGTGTTGAGAAGACGGCAAACGACAGCAGCGTCAAAGAGACAAGAAGTGAACTTACGCACTTTCAGTGCAGACTGGACAGCAGCCGGTCCGGTTCAGGATTTTGTTCTGGTGGGTGGATGCGCAAAAAGCAACGACTTATCAAAATGGATGGAAAAACCAAATAGGAGCATGATTGGATTAGAGTGAGGACGGATGAAAATAAAAATGGAAAGAATGGTGAATGTAGGATGAAGGAAGGACGACTTCATGGGTGATAGATGAACGGATGCCAGGAAGAAAAAGAACAAATAAATCAAAATGCTCACTGAGGGGCAGCTGGTGATGGGCACACACTGTTTGGGCCGGCACTCCACAATTCCTTTCACGCATGCGCACAGCGTGCAGTTGACTGACGACCACATGTCTCCTTCCTGTAAATGGACGAGTGCAACAGAGATCAACTGTCCGTCCGTAATCAGTCTATTCATCATGCTTGTTATGGTCCCGACTCCTGTCATCTATTCAGAGATTCATTCCGTCATCCGTCTTTCTGTCCATCTGGCTGTTCATCCATTCATTTTTGAACTTGTGATGCACATCACAATTCCACTTATCCATCCATGCACCCACCCACCCATCCATCCATCCATCCATCCATCCATCCATCCATCCATCCATCCATCCATCCATCCATCCAACCTTCCATTCATCCATCCATCCACCCCACCCATCCATCCATCCATCCATCCATCCAACCAACCAACCAACCATCCATCCATCCATCCATCCACCCACCTACTCATCCATCCAACCCACCCACTCATCTACCCTATCCATCCATGCATCCATCCATCCATCCATCCAACCAACCATCCATCCAACCCACCCACTCATCTACCCTATCCATCCATGCATTCATCCATCCATCCATAGATCCACCCATCCACCCGCCCACCTACTCATCAATCCATCCAACCCACCCAACAATCCACCCCACCCACCCATCCATCTACTCACCCCATCCATCCACTCATCCATCCATCCATACATCCATCCATCCATCAATCTAACCATCCCAACCTTCCATCCATCCATCCATCCATCCACCCCATCCATCCATCCAACCATCCATCCATCCATCCATCCATCCATCCATCCATCCATCCATCCATCCATCCATCCATCCATCCATCCACTCACCTACTCATCCATCCAACCCACCCACTCATAACCCTATCCATCCATCCATCCATCCATCCATCCATCCATCCATCCATCCATCCATCCATCCACCCATCCACCCACTCATCCACCCACCCATCCATCCAGTTATCCACCCCACCCTTCCATCCAACCATCGCTCCACCGATCCACAACCATTCTTCATCCACCCATATCCATACTTTCACATATATACACCCCATCTCTATCCTCGGAGGAGATGATCTCACCCTGTAGATCTTGTTGCGCACTCTGCAGTACTTGACGTCATCCACCTTCACGTAAGACAAGCAATCGTCACAGCAGTGGTCGCCATGACAACTACCCGGACGAGAGCAGCGCCTTCTGCATACCACGGTGGAGTCCTGAACAAGTATAGACGGTCCAAAGTGAAACCTCGCTTCACAACTTGTGTGCATTCCAAAAGACTGTTTGTGAACCAAAGTGCTGACCAGAAGAAATGTGTTCCTACTGAAATAAATGCAAGTCGAATAAATCTGTTCTCACCCAAGAAAGAAGTTTACTTTGTTTTTATAGCTACAGTGGTATCTTTACTCATGAAATTAAATGGTTCTGGAAGAAATTTCGGAACTAGAAACTTCAAATGTCAAGTCATGCTTTCCATGTAAATGCCCAAATTCGTTCCAAGTCTCCCAAAATGCCAACATAAATGTTTCCAAAAGCCTAAAAATGCATCAAAACAAGTAACAAATACATATTACAATTAGTTTATTGCACAATGAATGAGAGTGCATCATGTAAAGAACAAAGAACAGAATAAAGAATAAAAATGATGGTCATTTTACATTTAACTACATCCTCATCGTTCTTTGTTCTCTTTAGTCCATGTTCTCTCTTCAAAGTAGTTTTTGCCAGACATTTTGTGCCCTATCAACAAAAGCGGAGCCTGTCAAATTTTACCTCGCAGGTGCACGTGGTGCAGTTGTCCTGTACGAAGGACGTAGCGTTCTCAAAGACCTCGCTGTGGAACAGACAACTCCCCTGCGACAAGTCAAACACCTTCCGCTGACCTGACGCACCCAGACGACAATCATTAGAGAGTGAGACAGACAACACACACACACACACACACACACACACACACACACACACACACACACACACACACACACACACACACACACACACACACACACACACACACACACACACACACACACACACACACACACACACACACGAGAATATTATTTGTTAATTACCAAGACATTTGGGACAGCATTGTCCAGGAGGGGTGTGGCTGAGGTGAGCAGGACAAGAAAGGACAGGACAGGCCTCCTTCACACAGAGAGTGCGTCCCCCCTGCAACAGCAGCAACAATTTCAATCAAACCATGAAAAACACCACTGCCAGGTCCAGATGACCGTGTTTGCAAAATCCCTCAGTGAATTTCTGATCTTGTCTCAACATCAGCTATGATTCATCAATATGAGTGTTTATTATTTAACTCATTCGTTGACATTCCCAAATTTATTTGTGAATTGAACAGTGTGACAGTGTATAGAGCGCCATTCCCGAATTTGTTCGGGTTTTGATTTTTCTTGCTGGGGTGCTGATAAAGCACTGGCCAGCCCTCTGGCAATGTTTTGTTCCAGCTTCAGCTGTCGTTACAGCGCTTATATACAGTAAAGTCTCGTTATATCGATATTCAAGGGAGTCCGAAAAAATATCGATATAACCGGGACTATCGATATATCCGACCCTGTTTGCATGTAATTTTCTCCGTGCGTGCATAGAAATAGTATCGATATAACCGGGACTATCGATATATCCGATATCGATATAACCAGACTTTACTGTAACCCAATATGTATGTATTTCATTGTATTTTGGACAGCCACCCACATTTCAAGCGAATATAACTCCAGACCCATATAACTTAGGAATCAACTCTTTTTTTCTGATGAAAGAAGATAATCTAAGGTTTCTTATGCTGCATTGAATGTTTATGTAGTCCTAAAACGTAGTATTCTGTGGGTCCTGGAATTTGAGTGACAATGACAAAAACCCTGGCATTGGAGTGGGCACATTTTTGCGCGTTTGGGGGGGCGGTGTTGGTGTTTCAAATCAGAACATCTTAAACAACATTGTAAGCAAAAACCATCAATGGTATATTCATGAGTTGTGACGTGGTTGACATGACGTGCAATATTTGCCATTGCATGTCATGTGACCACATCATGTATTCTTCCAACTCTTGGCAAAGTAAATCATCAAATTAATAAATAAACAAACAAACAAACAAATAAATGAATAATAAATGAATATAAATAAATAAATAAATAAATAAATAAATAAATAAATAAAGGACTCTTGCGTATATCTTTTTCTGTGAATTCCAGCGTATGAATGGTCATACTCACAGTGCAAGTACACTTAATGCAAGGTTTGCCTTCTGGATTGAACTCCTCCTTCTCTTTGTACAGGCGACCCTCGAAAATGCAACCTGACAAAAAGAGATGAGATAACTGTGAGTGGTGATGATGGCTCCTTTTCTTTCTTTCGGAAGGTTGGAGTCATCTTGGAGGTTTTGCTCACTGGGGCAGGTTGGGCAGCACTTTTTGGGATGGATTTTTGGATTCTTGCAGTGGACCACACATTGCACTTCTGCTTCTGTGACGACGCCTTCCTGTCAGAACCAAGGTGGTAAAAGTTTTCTATTAAAATATTACCTTTTTAAAAAAATCTACATTTATCTATCTATGAAATCCACGTGGCTTTTCACACACCTGACAGCGTCGGGTGACGCACGGCTTGATGCCGCTAGTCCAGGAAACCGAGCTGTTGTAGGATCGTCCGTCCAACATGCAACCTGAGATGACAACAGTGTGTTGGGATTTTAAATATCAATAACATGACGTCACTGTGAACATCATCATTTTCTCGGTATAAAATTGATGCAGAGGACACGGATGGTCATTTCTGTTATGTTCTCTGACTGTACACTAGGTGTCAGTGTTTTCCGTGAGGTAATGGTGACTTGTTGTGACTTTAACAGCCAGAAAAGAAAATATGCGTGTTTGGCTGCACTTTGGCATTGTTATGTTGACTCAGGACACAGAAACGTTTTTCTCGAGCAGTTTCGATGATCAGCCTTTGTCTTCTTCAGAGATTTTAGTTAGTAGACAGATTTGACAGTCAGGCAAAACTGCACAATATCAGAACAAATTATTTTGTTTTTGTTTGATTGTAGTGGTAAACTGTGAGATTACTGTGATGATGTGTGATTTCAATATTATTTATAAATTGTAGATATATATTTTTGTTGCTCAAAATATGCGTCACAGTTTCCAACTAAACAACCAGACCACCCTGACATTGGATTGGATGGATTGGATATGCCTTTATTAGTCTCACAGTGGAGAAATTTACATTTCACAGCAGCAAAGATCTGATGTTGCATTTTGGAATCAAAGGCCTCTGAAATTTGACAACATGACTTGAGATCTGACACATTGACCTCCATAGTAACATGTTGATCTTTTTCATCATGTTTTAAAATGCTGAAAAGAAAATAATCCAAGTTATCCCTCAACCAGATCAAATCTTCTCAAGAAAAGAATCAGAGTTATCCCTCAACCATATTAACACTCAGTGAAACTACAGCACTCCAGCTATCTAACCAAACCACTCTGACACGGATCTGATGTTGCATTTTGGGAAGGGAACAACATGAGCTGAGATCTGACACAATGAACTCCATGCTAAAATGTTGATCTTTTTTCATCATGTTTTAAAATCCTGAAAAGAAAATAATCCAAGTTATCCCTCAACCAGATCAATACTCTGGGTATTTCATTGTATTTTGGACAGCCACCCACATTTCAAGCGAATATAACTCCAGACCCATATAACTTAGGAATCAACTCTTTTTTTCTGATGAAAGAAGATAATCTAAGGTTTCTTATGCTGCATTGAATGTTTATGTAGTCCTAAAACGTAGTATTCTGTGGGTCCTGGAATTTGAGTGACAATGACAAAAACCCTGGCATTGGAGTGGGCACATTTTTGCGCGTTTGGGGGGGCGGTGTTGGTGTTTCAAATCAGAACATCTTAAACAACATTGTAAGCAAAAACCATCAATGGTATATTCATGAGTTGTGACGTGGTTGACATGACGTGCAATATTTGCCATTGCATGTCATGTGACCACATCATGTATTCTTCCAACTCTTGGCAAAGTAAATCATCAAATTAATAAATAAACAAACAAACAAACAAACAAATAAATGAATAATAAATGAATATAAATAAATAAATAAATAAATAAATAAATAAATAAAGGACTCTTGCGTATATCTTTTTCTGTGAATTCCAGCGTATGAATGGTCATACTCACAGTGCAAGTACACTTAATGCAAGGTTTGCCTTCTGGATTGAACTCCTCCTTCTCTTTGTACAGGCGACCCTCGAAAATGCAACCTGACAAAAACAGATGAGATAACTGTGAGTGGTGATGATGGCTCCTTTTCTTTCTTTTGGAAGGTTGGAGTCATCTTGGAGGTTTTGCTCACTGGGGCAGGTTGGGCAGCACTTTTTGGGATGGATTTTTGGATTCTTGCAGTGGACCACACATTGCACTTCTGCTTCTGTGACGACGCCTTCCTGTCAGAACCAAGGTGGTAAAAGTTTTCTATTAAAATATTACCTTTTTAAAAAAATCTACATTTATCTATCTATGAAATCCACGTGGCTTTTCACACACCTGACAGCGTCGGGTGACGCACGGCTTGATGCCGCTAGTCCAGGAAACCGAGCTGTTGTAGGATCGTCCGTCCAACATGCAACCTGAGATGACAACAGTGTGTTGGGATTTTAAATATCAATAACATGACGTCACTGTGAACATCATCATTTTCTCGGTATAAAATTGATGCAGAGGACACGGATGGTCATTTCTGTTATGTTCTCTGACTGTACACTAGGTGTCAGTGTTTTCCGTGAGGTAATGGTGACTTGTTGTGACTTTAACAGCCAGAAAAGAAAATATGCGTGTTTGGCTGCACTTTGGCATTGTTATGTTGACTCAGGACACAGAAACGTTTTTCTCGAGCAGTTTCGATGATCAGCCTTTGTCTTCTTCAGAGATTTTAGTTAGTAGACAGATTTGACAGTCAGGCAAAACTGCACAATATCAGAACAAATTATTTTGTTTTTGTTTGATTGTAGTGGCAAACTGTGAGATTACTGTGATGATGTGTGATTTCAATATTATTTATAAATTGTAGATATATATTTTTGTTGCTCAAAATATGCGTCACAGTTTCCAACTAAACAACCAGACCACCCTGACATTGGATTGGATGGATTGGATATGCCTTTATTAGTCTCACAGTGGAGAAATTTACATTTCACAGCAGCAAAGATCTGATGTTGCATTTTGGAATCAAAGGCCTCTGAAATTTGACAACATGACTTGAGATCTGACACATTGACCTCCATAGTAACATGTTGATCTTTTTCATCATGTTTTAAAATGCTGAAAAGAAAATAATCCAAGTTATCCCTCAACCAGATCAAATCTTCTCAAGAAAAGAATCAGAGTTATCCCTCAACCATATTAACACTCAGTGAAACTACAGCACTCCAGCTATCTAACCAAACCACTCTGACACGGATCTGATGTTGCATTTTGGGAAGGGAACAACATGAGCTGAGATCTGACACAATGAACTCCATGCTAAAATGTTGATCTTTTTTCATCATGTTTTAAAATCCTGAAAAGAAAATAATCCAAGTTATCCCTCAACCAGATCAATACTCTGGGAAACTAGACCACGCCGGTTATCTAACTCGACCACTCTGATCCGGATCTGATGTTGCATTTTATAATAAAACCCCTCTGAAAAGTGACAACATGACCTAAGATCTGAGGCCTGACGTGCCTGTTAACATGCAAAATATCGAGTCCAACTATTGTTTTCCATCCATGTCATTTCCAGCTGTCACATTCAAAATCACTGAAAGAACAAATTTGTGTTTACAATATACGTGAGTGGCGGCTCGTGTTTACAATATACGTGAGTGGCGGCTCGGTAGTCGAGTGATTAGCACACCGGCTTCACAGTGCAGAGGTCGCCGGTTCGCGTCCCGGTCCGGCCTCCCTGTGTGGAGTTTGCATGTTCTCCCCGGACCCGCATGGGTTTTCTCCGGGTCCTCCGGTTTCCTCCCACACTCCAAAACCACTCCAAATTGTCCCTAGGTGTGAGTGTGAGAGTGACTGTTGTATGTCTTTGTGTGCCCTGCGATTGGCTGGCAACCAATTCAGGGTGTCCCCCGCCTCGTGCCCGAAGACAGCTGAGATAGGCTCCCGTGACCCTAATGAGGAATAAGCGGTACGGAAAATGAGATGAGATATACGTGAGTACCTGGTATGATTTAAAAAGTCACCATCATCTCAAATTAAATTCAAACATGACTGCTTTCCCAACAAGTACAAGACAGAGACTACACACACGTAAGGCTTAGTGACTTCTCCATTCAAGCGCTAAATAAATAGCCTATTCATTTCCTTCATATTTCAGTAAATGGATTGGGATCAATGCTGCACTGCGCCTGCAAATGAAAGGCGATCTCAAGAATTGATCTGCTTTCTTGAGTCTGAAAATGAAACCAAATCCCCAGTCAGCTGGGGGTGGGTGGAACCATGTGACATTTGAAAGTCCATCCTCCCTGGGAGCCTTAGATCAGTTTTATACACTCAAGACTCCTTAACATGATCGACTTGGCCAATGTGAGGACTTCCTGCATGGAGCTACAACGTATGATTATTTGAAAACAGATACAGTAGATGGTCAGAGTGTTTCGGAGTTAAGAGAAATCATATACACGCACATGATCAACATATCAACATTGAGAATATTGCGTTTTAATGGCCACGCGAACGGATGGAGAAGAATGTATTTCACACAGAAAAGCGTTCTGGAAGCCATGCGCGTCCTTTATTTATTGCCCAAACCTACCGTTTTGCCGGTGTATAAGGCGCACCGGCGTATAAAGTGCACCCCCAATGAATGTATTTTCAAACTTTTTCCATGTATAAGACACACCGGAGTACAAGGCGCACCTTCAATAAATGACATATGTTTTCAAAACATAATACAGGAATATATATAAGGCACACCACATTATAAGGCGCTACAGGAGAGGCTGCGGTTACACAGGACTTGTTCTAAAAGGGGAAATGGAGTCGTCAGTGGCTGCTGACAGTAGTTGTGAGACCTGTTGTGGCTCTACATTACTTCACATAGGGTATAAGGCGCACTGGCTTATAAGGTGTAGGCTCATCTTTGGAAGAAAAAGACGGCTTTTGATGTGCCTTATACACCGTAAAATACGGTACGCAAATGCATTTACTCTTTCATTTGTCAGATGCATACTGATGTCAACAACACATTTACTCTTGGTAAGATGCATACCCATGTCAACAACATACATTTTAATCGGAAATGGCTTTGTGTGTTGCGCAAAGAATATTTTTAAATATTAAAAAATACAGATTAAAAAATAAACAATTATTTTGACGTAGATTTTTGAGATATTTTCATTGGAAAAATGTATCTATTAAGGATTGTGTTCCAGCTTCTGCCAAACCGCTTCACTCAGATTTACATGTATCAAACACAACCTCCTGCTACCTCCTGCCTGCTTTTTTGGGATCCACACCCGCCATCACCACCTTGCAAACCGTGACAGAATGAACCGACCCGGATGGTCGTGCCGGGAGTCCTTTTAAGTGTCACTGATTAAACCAGCACCTGCGAGGATGCAGGCAGTGCTGACGTCGCTACCCGTTGGTCGCCAATCCGAACGTGGCAGTCCGCCACTGATCGGGACGACCAGCACCTGTGCAGGTGCAGGCGGGGCCGACAGCGCCACCCGTTGGTCGCCAACCACATCATGACAAATACAATACAATACAATACATATTGATTTATATAGCGCTTTAGAAATACACAGAAAAAAATGTGACGGACTGATAACAGTAAAAAAATAATAATAGTGACCAATAAAAAATGTCAGTTTCCATGGTGACATGTTGACCGGGGTCTGTCGCACCCCCCTCAAATGAGCTGTCGCCTCATAAAAAGTGTACGAGGTGTGTGTTCACCACATGGCCTCATCGAGAGAACAGGAAGTGACATTCCAACGCTTACTGCATACTAGTGGACTCTTCAGGTGGTCCAGAGTGTAAAAACCCTTCAATTAGTACTTAAATGTCGCTAGTGTTGATATCTCAACTTCACGCGTCACTTATGTCAGAGTTTAAAGTGCTCGTTGAGCTGTATCTTTAAAAAGAAAAGGAAAAAACGATTTTATTGTAAATCTCGTAAAGTTAGACAGCCGGCACCAGATGACATCAACATCATGTGGACAATGAATGATGTCATAGAAGGCTGAAGTTTATGGAGGGATATACATACTGTACGCTTGACGATCACACAGAAGCAGAGTGGAAGCCAATTATCTCATCTCATCTCATCTCATTTTCCGTACCGCTTATTCCTCATTAGGGTCGCGGGGGTTGCTGGAGCCTATCTCAGCTGTCTTTGGGCACGAGGCGGGGGACACCCTGAATTGGTTGCCAGCCAATCGCAGGGCACACAAAGACATACAACAGTCACTCTCACACTCACACCTAGGGACAATTTGGAGTGTTCAATCTGCCTGCCATGCATGTTTTTGGAGTGTGGGAGGAAACCGGAGGACCCGGAGAAAACCCACGCAGGTCCGGGGAGAACATGCAAACTCCACACAGGGAGGCCGGACCGGGACGCGAACCGGCGACCTCTGCACTGTGAAGCCGTTGTGCTAACCACTCGACTACCGGGCCGCCCGAAGCCAATTATCATTTTCTATTTTTTTCTTTAATATTATGTATACGATTATAACTAGGGCTCGACCAATTTTTGATTCACACATTAATTAGCCATCAGACATTAAAAGAATCAAAAAAAATATATATATAAATACAAATACAAATAACTCATATTATACTACTGCCTAAACATTATAACCATTTAAAAAATATTTGGCTGATTCATCGCTTATTTGTATGTTATTCAGCCAAATATCGCAATTGGCATCAGCCTGAAAAAAATAAAAAAGTAACATATACTATACCCTTCATGCACAAGTGATAACAACTCGAGAATGAATTACACATAAGTGTCTGTCTTACCTTTACACCTCTCGCAGCAAGCGCCACTTTGTTTCACGACCAGGGCGCAATCTTCGGGCACCGGCGGGCATTTCTCCTGCTTGCAGTCAGCCTTGCCCTCCTGTCAGCCGCAGACGAGACCAAGAAAAAAGGAGAAGGAGCCAAATGGTTAGAATGTATTTTGTTAAATAAACATTTTAAGCTTAAAATGAGATGGTAGACCACATGACTTTATTATTATTATTATCATTATTATTATTGCTAGTCATGACGTCATCACAATGAATCACAAGCATCGGGCTACACTCCCATATTTTTCCAAAGCGTTCATCGTTCACCCGCAATTATTTGTGTGATTCCCAAAGGAAGGATTCGCTTCCTTCACCACATGTGAAAGACAATTTGGAAAATAAAATTAACCACATGGACTGCCTGCCAGAACAAGTGAGCATACAGCAGTCATGGTTTAAATCAGGGTAGCGCTTCAGACCTTCAAGCTTTATATACAGTAAAGTCTCGTTATATCGATATGCTCGGGAGTCGGAAAAAATATCGATATAACCGGACTATCGATATATCGGACTATCGATATATCCGATATATATATATATATATATATATATATATATAGGATTGTGTTCCAGCTTCTGCCAAACCGCTTCACTCAGATTTACATGTATCAAACACAACCTCCTGCTCCCTCCTGCCTGCTTTTTTGGGATCCACACCCGCCATCACCACCTTGCAAACCGTGACAGAATGAACCGACCCGGATGGTCGTGCCGGGAGTCCTTTTAAGTGTCACTGATTAAACCAGCACCCGTGCAGGTGCAGGCGGGGCCGACAGCGCCACCCGTTGGTCGCCAACCACATCATGACAAATACAATACAATACAATACATATTGATTTATATAGCGCTTTAGAAATACACAGAAAAAAAATGTGACGGACTGATAACAGTGAAAAAAATAATAATAGTGACCAATAAAAAATGTCAGTTTCCATGGTGACATGTTGACCGGGGTCTGTCGCACCCCCCTCAAATGAGCTGTCGCCTCATAAAAAGTGTACGAGGTGTGTGTTCATCACATGGCCTCATCGAGAGAACAGGAAGTGACATTCCAACGCTTACTGCATACTAGTGGACTCTTCAGGTGGTCCAGAGTGTAAAAACCCTTCAATTGGATGCACTGTAACATAGTACTTAAATGTCGCTAGTGTTGATATCTCAACTTCACGCGTCACTTATGTCAGAGTTTAAAGTGCTCGTTGAGCTGTATCTTTAAAAAGAAAAGGAAAAAACGATTTTATTGTAAATCTCGTAAAGTTAGACAGCCGGCACCAGATGACATCAACATCATGTGGACAATGAATGATGTCATAGAAGGCTGAAGTTTATGGAGGGATATACATACCGTACGCTTGACGATCACACAGAAGCAGAGTGGAAGCCAATTATCTAATCTCATCTCATCTCATCTCATTTTCCGTACCGCTTATTCCTCATTAGGGTCGCGGGGGTTGCTGGAGCCTATCTCAGCTGTCTTCGGGCACGAGGCGGGGGACACCCTGAATTGGTTGCCAGCCAATCGCAGGGCACACAAAGACATACAACAGTCACTCTCACACTCACACCTAGGGACAATTTGGAGTGTTCAATCTGCCTGCCATGCATGTTTTTGGAGTGTGGGAGGAAACCGGAGGACCCGGAGAAAACCCACGCAGGTCCGGGGAGAACATGCAAACTCCACACAGGGAGGCCGGACCGGGACGCGAACCGGCGAAGCCGTTGTGCTAACCACTCGACTACCGGGCCGCCCGAAGCCAATTATCATTTTCTATTTTTTTCTTTAATATTATGTATACGATTATAACTAGGGCTCGACCAATTTTTGATTCACACATTAACTAGCCATAACACATTAAAAGAATCAAAAATATATATATATAAATACAAATACAAATAACTCATATTATACTACTGCCTAAACATTATAACCATTTAAAAAATATTTGGCTGATTCATCGCTTATTTGTATGTTATTCAGCCAAATATCGCAATTGGCATCAGCCTGAAAAAAAGAAAAAAGTAACATATACTATACCCTTCATGCACAAGTGATAACAACTCGAGAATGAATTACACATAAGTGTCTGTCTTACCTTTACACCTCTCGCAGCAAGCGCCACTTTGTTTCACGACCAGGGCGCAATCTTCGGGCACCGGCGGGCATTTCTCCTGCTTGCAGTCAGCCTTGCCCTCCTGTCAGCCGCAGACGAGACCAAGAAAAAAGGAGAAGGAGCCAAATGGTTAGAATGTATTTTGTTAAATAAACATTTTAAGCTTAAAATGAGATGGTAGACCACATGACTTTATTATTATTATTATCATTATTATTATTGCTAGTCATGACGTCATCACAATGAATCACAAGCATCGGGCTACACTCCCATATTTTTCCAAAGCGTTCATCGTTCACCCGCAATTATTTGTGTGATTCCCAAAGGAAGGATTCGCTTCCTTCACCACATGTGAAAGACAATTTGGAAAATAAAATTAACCACATGGACTGCCTGCCAGAACAAGTGAGCATACAGCAGTCATGGTTTAAATCAGGGTAGCGCTTCAGACCTTCAAGCTTTATATACAGTAAAGTCTCGTTATATCGATATTCTCGGGAGTCGGAAAAAATATCGATATAACCGGACTATCGATATATCGGACTATCGATATATCCGATATATATATATATATATATATATATATATATATATATATATATATATATATATATATATATATATATATATATATATATATATATATATATATATATATATATATATATATATATATATATATATCCGATATATATATATATATATATATATATGGCAACCTCGAATTAGCAACAAGGAAAGCGGCTACGACCAAATACCTCCAGCGGGTGAGGCAAGTCCTCAGAAGCCAGCTCAATGGCAAGAACAAGACCCGGGCAATAAACAGCTATGCCCTGCCAGTGATCAGATACCCTGCAGGAATAATAAGGTGGCCAAAGGAAGAGATTCAGACCACGGATGTTAAGACCCGAAAACTCCTCACCATGCACGGAGGGTTCCATCCCAAGTCCAGCACCCTGAGACTGTACACAAGCCGTAAGGAAGGAGGCCGGGGACTAGTGAGTGTGAGAGCCACTGTCCAGGATGAAACATCCAAGCTCCATGAATACATCAAAGAGAAGGCTCCAACGGATGATGTACTCAGAGAATGTCTCAGTCAATGGGGAACAGAGGATGAGGTGCTGGAAGAGGGACAATCATGGGAGGAAAAGCACCTACACGGGATGTACCACCGAACCATAGCAGAAGTGGCTGATCTCAAGAAGTCCTATCAGTGGCTAGAGAGGGCTGGCCTAAAGGACAGCACAGAGGCACTCATCCTGGCTGCCCAAGAGCAGGCCCTGAACACCAGAGCCATAGAGGCAGGGATATACCACACCAGACAAGACCCAAGGTGTAGGTTGTGCAAAGAGGCACCTGAGACAATCCAACACGTAACTGCAGGGTGTAAGATGCTGGCAGGGAAAGCCTACATGGAGCGCCATAACCAGGTGGCTGGCATAGTCTACCGAAACATCTGTGCGGAGTATGGACTGGAAACCCCAAGGTCAAAATGGGAAACACCTCCCAAGGTGGTGGAGAATGACCGAGCAAAAATCCTGTGGGACTTCCAGATACAGACTGACAAGATGGTAATGGCCAACCAACCAGATATCGTGGTCATAGATAAAGGGGAAAGGAAAGCCGTTGTCGTGGATGTAGCGGTCCCGAGTGATGGGAACATCAGAAAGAAGGAACATGAGAAAATCGAGAAATACCAATGGCTCAGAGAGGAGCTGGAGAGAGCCTGGAAGGTAAAGGTGACAGTCGTGCCTGTGGTGGTCGGAGCACTTGGGGCAGTGACCCCCAAACTCGACGAGTGGTTGCAACAGATCCCGGGAACAACATCGGATATCTCGGTCCAGAAAAGCGCAGTGCTGGGAACAGCACGGATACTGCGCAGAACCCTCAAGCTTCCTGGCCTCTGGTAGAGGACCCGAGCTGAAATGGAGACAGACACCACCCATGGTGGGTGAGACGAGGATTTTTTTTTTATATATATATATATACAGTGAGACCTCAACTTACAAACTTAATTGGTTCCCAGACAGAGTGTGTAAGGCGAAAAGTGTGTATCTCCAAAAAAAAATCCCATAGGAAACCATTAAAATGGGAATAATCTGTCCCCGGGTTTCCATAAAATATAGTTTTTAACGAAATAAGCCTTAAAACTACACACAACATACCTTATTCTATGTATAATAAATGTGTGTATTGTAATGAAATAAATACACTGCATTGTATCATAAAGTCACAAAGAGAGGCACATTACATGAGGACTGTAATTAAAGAAATAAACTGCTGTAAAATAAAGTTTTTTTTCAACTTCTTCGATTGCCCGAGACCGTCGCTTTGAGAGCACGGAAACACCTTTTGCAACAGACGCACCTTTGATGGCTTCTCTGTTCCGGAGAATGGGAGCAATGGTTGACTTAGCATAGCCGTGCTCGGCCACTAAATCACACAAACGCATACCTCGTTCGTGTTTTTCAATTATCTCCTTCTTCTCAGCGATTTTTTATTTTGTGTCTTCTTGGGCTGAACACGAGCCTGTGGTGGTTATTTTTCGGTCCCATCATAGTAAAATTATCAGCAAAAAGCTCCAAGTAGGCGATTGACGTGTGCATTCAATGAGAGGGGGTGTGCAAAGTAGCGCCGGCTGGAGCACTGTTCGGTCGTGTGCTTCACCCGAAGATCACTCCGCCAGCCAAAGTTTGTAAGATAAGGTGTTTGTATGTTGAGGTCTCACTGTGTATATGTATATATATATATATATATATATATATATATATATATATATATATATATATATATATATATATATATATATATATATATATATATATATATATATATATATATACAGTAAAGTCTCGTTATATCGATATCGGATATATCGATAGTCCCGGTTATATCGATACTATTTCTATGCACGCACGGAGAAATTTACACGCAAACAGGGTCGGATATATCGATAGTCCCGGTTATATCGATATTTTTTCGGACTCCCTTGGATATCGATATAACGAGACTTTACTGTGTATATATATATATATATATATATATATATATATATATATATATATACACACACACACACACACACACACACACACACACACACACACACACACACACACACACACACACACACACACACACACACACACAGTGATACTTCAGTTTATTGCAGCCACAAGGGGGCACAAGCCAGTGTCTTGTTGGGCCGGTCCCAAGCCCGGATAAATACAGAGTTTTGTGCCAGGAAGGGCATCCGACGTAAAAATCTTTGCCAAAACAAATATGCAAATCAAACCTCTGAATCCTATACCGGATCGTTCGAGGCCCGGGTTAACAATGGCCGCCATTGACCTTCAGGGTGCCAGTGGAAAATTGACTACTATTGGTCGAAGAAGGAGAGGAGGGAGGTGTGCCCAGAGGAAAAGAGAGAAATGGAACGCCAAGAGTATAGAACTAAGAGTAGGAACTTTGAATGTAGGAACAATGACAGGTAAAGGTAGAGAGCTGGTTGACATGATGCAGAGAAGGAATATATACTGTGAGTCCAGGAGACCAGGTGGAAAGGGAGCAAGGCTAGAAACTTAGGGTCAGGGAAGAAGAGTGATACTTCAGTTTTCGACCAAAACTGAATTGTTCGAAAACCGAGACAGTAATTTCCATTATTATCCATGTTAAAATTTCTAATTGGTTCTAAGTCGAGGAAACAACTTTTTTAAAGCACTTTTTAACTATTTTACAGCATTAAGTGGATCAACACGTAATAATAGAGCAGGTCATTTGTAAAATACTATAAAAACAAATTGTAATGTTTTATTTTCACCAATTTTAACATCAACATTAACATTGGAACATAAAAACATCTCTCTCGCTCTCTGTCTGCAACAGAGCATGTTGGCACCTATCCCAACTGTCTTTGGGCAGTAGGCAGGGGATATCCTTGACCAGTTTCTCACCAATCACAAGGCACATTAACTTTTCAAACCATCCTCTGCTTTCTTTAAAATCATACTCTTCAGGACCAATGCTAAGATCCCCAAATCTTTCTGCATTTGCTTTGCAGCAAATCGTATCTTGGCTCAGACTGTCTCCTGCCAACTGATGGTCATTGATGAAAATAAGCAAACGTTTCTCCACTTCTAATATTTGTGGCATTTGTTTGCTGAACACACAAGATCCTTCAGCCACATCACTGATTTTTTTTGTCTTTATATTTTTTTAGAATGTTGCTGATGTTCGATTTCACATCCCAAACTCCTTAATGAACAAAGACACATGCACGCCTGACTCATATTTCACAATTAAATCTTTCTCAATTCTATAATTTTGCATATATACTATATGTATATGCCTTCAGGTGACTTCCATTTTAGGGAGAGAACCATTTTAATGTTGATGTTTTTTTACCAGACTGCAATATCAACCTCTGTGAGCCACTTAATTTTTGCTAAAAAAAAAATGTTGCCACCTCCACAACCCCAAAAAATGGTTTTTTTGGTTAGCAACTCTCTGATTTAAAACGTCCTTAATAAAAATGTTGATGTGTAAAAAGTGGCTGGAAAAAATATAAATAAATAAATACATCTCAGACAAATAACTTTAATTGTAGTCTATCCTGGTCGTAAATTAATATCATGGAGTATCGAGCCTTGAAGTAGCATGAAACATCTTTCCGTTCGTCACTTTTATGGAGCCAAAATGCCATATGAGCTCATTTAGTGGTGAGCCATCGTGGTTCAGACTCTGCAGACAAGTCGATTTTATGTCTTTTACGATAATATGTATTGTTTTCATTGAATTTTTTACTTGGGAAATAAGATCATTTGTGTAGTAGGCTGCTAATCGTCACCAGCCCCATAAATTCACTAGTAAATGGCACTGACTTCAGAATGAGAGCATGTGTGTGTCTGCAGTGTTTTTCAAGAAGTTCATTTTGGAGTTGACATCGATATTATCAAACATTTTGAGGGGGTTGTCCATTATATGACCACGCGGTCAGTGACTCCAATAAAAAAATGGGTAAATCATCTCAATGTGGAGAAAAATCAAATCACCATCTCAGCAGTCAAAGTTGAGGGCATTTCAAATGTATGTGATGTAATGCGAAATGAAATATAGCCAATTTGTGACTGCGTCACACCCATCCGGAGGTGTCGGAAGTAAAGCCTTATTTTAGTAGACAGGCGTCCATCCATCTTCATTTTCATGCCCGTCTATTTTATTATGTTTGGGATTGATTATGCTGCCCCTTCAGATGGAGCTGCCGAACCCATCCATGCAATTTGGCGATGAAAAATGGAAAGGTAAACTCGATTTTAGATTTGCAAAAAGCAGGTTTAAGTCGAGACGCAGGCATACAGAGTTGGCGCGACACAGAAATGTGTGGAGAAATGTCATCATATTTCATTCATGATTATGACAGTGGCGTGTTAAAATCCATCTATGCTAAATTCTTTTAGCCTGCTTATGGCTTTTTACATGATATGTTAGCATTAAGCTACCCGACTGTCATAATGTTAAATGACATGGCTTACCTAAAATGTTTAAATGCTTGGCCTTTTATTCGGAAACCTATGAGAGGAATGAATATTAAAAAGTGTGCTGGATTGTTTATCACGTTCCTCTATGACAAACGGGGTACTACTTGAGTCCAAGGTCGTGTCCTTCCTTTGCTCCCGTCTTCTGAGTGGCTTTAATAGATGTGACCTAAGTAAATACCCACTTCCCTCCCTCCTGTGTAAACCCCAAAGACACTCTTCCATGGGGTCCCTTGTCTACAGGTCAGAGTTGGTAATGGGTCATAACGCCATACAAACACTCGACATACCGCGACACCAAGGCTGCACAGCTGGATGGCTGTCTGCCGCCACAGAAGAGCACACCCCTAACCCTCCGCCAACCACTACTACCAACAGTAGAACACACACGCGCGCACACACACACACAAAACCACGCACACACACACACACAAACACACACACACACACACGAACGCATGCACAAACGCACACACGCACACACGCGCGCACACACACACACACACGCACACACACACACACACACACACACACACACACACACACACACACACACACACACACACACACACACAGCCACTACATAGGGATGGAATTACCAAAAGGAAGACATAAAAATCTGACTTCTGGAAATGTCAAGAACAATGTCACCTTGAATTAGATCACATCTCGACCACAAATGAAAGAGGTCACATGGCATCGTTCCATTGAGAGCCCATAGTGAGTAAATGTTAATTGTTTTATGGGACATTCAAACATTGAACTCTGTAAGTCAAGCAATGATATTGATGTATAACCTTTTACAGCAAGCGGAAACCAACATACATACAATGTTTGGATTACATTTACATTTCTGTTAAATCAATGCTGCTTTTTGATTTTGTTTGTGCTTTGTTGGTTTTACTACATGGATGACTGTAGTTTAGATTGGTGAATTTTCTAATGACGCGATTCAATATCCCCAAGTGAATAAAAAAGTGTATCAATTATCGCAATTCAGGCAAATAATATAATAAAATCATTCAAAGATAATAAAAAATAAAAGTTTTTTTGATGCAGGCGGTCACAGACGGTCCCCAATGTGGCTTGTCAGTAGAAAGGAAGCTAAACCAATTAATGCCTGTGATTGAGCCTGCTAACGGCACAAATTGAATAATAAAAAAATACCACTGTGTTTCTCTGTTTAAGTCCGATTAGGACAAAACATCACCGTTGACTTGTTTTGTCTTAAAATTACCTGTTGATGTTGACGCAAAAGGAGTTGCTTGAGCAAAAAGTGTGACTTTATTCGTGCAGAGTGGCGAAGGACTGACAACAGGTGCTGCGTTGCATTATTGGAATTGTAGTTGCAACGTACGTACAAACTAAATTCACGACAAAACTTATTAATATCATTGTTATTGAGAATTATTAAGAATAATAATCAATTAAATTATCATCTTGTTGTTTTCTTAAATAATGTATTTCTATTTTTTTGTGTCGTGACATTTTCGCTCACGCTTAGTCATATGAGTGAGTATTGCTACGCTACCTCTAGGGGGAGACAACGGCCAATGTTTCTGGCCAGCCTTTTTTTCCCCTCCACCCCATCATTCTTCTCTCTTTGCCCTCCCATCACTCTCTTCCTCCCCTCCATCCCCAATCTGCCCCCAATCTATTGCTGCCCTCTCCCCGGCCGTGAACTTTCACCTCCTAAACAAACAGGTCGGGACCCCCCTAAACGGTACAAGAGCCACAGTAGCTTCAGGGAAAGGAATTCCCCAAACGGACTCACTTTTTCCTGACTTCCGCCAGAACGCCCCCAACACCACTCACCACCCACACACACCCCTGAAAAAAGAGGGAGAAAAGCCCTCAACTGTGTGTGTTTGACTGGGGGACCAGAGGTGTATGCTAATTTCTTCATTTGCCATTACAGCGATACATTGGCTTACGAACTTAATTGGTTCCCAGAAAGTGTGTGTAAGGTGAAAAGGGTGTATTCCAAACATTAATTTCCCACAGGAAATCATTACAATGAGAATAATCAGTTCCCAGTTCCCAATAAAACATAATTTTCAACTAAATAAGTCTTAAAACTACACACAACAAACCTTAGTTTGTGTATAATAAATGTATGCATCTGTGTAAGCTCTCAGTCGTACAGGAGTGGTCCATCGATGTAAAGGTTTCTTCAGCCGTCATCTGTACTTCTTTGAAGGACACTTAAAGTTCCTATTTTTCTGACTAACGACTGGCCCGATTGCCCCACTTCCACCGGTATCACCTCATCGGTATTCCTAATCCTATTTTGCATAAGTAGGCTGATGTACGAACGATCCAAATTGAACCTCACCCCATGTCGTGCGGCGATACAGCAAGCAGGTGGAAAGTTGATAAAAGTTCACTCAGCCAGATACAGGAAGGGTATTGTGAGTTTTCTTTATTTGAAGTTGATATCAGTTTTCGGCAGGCCCCAGGTAACACTGCTCTCCAGGTTGTCCTTTGTCCCTCTTCTTCCTCCTCGAAGTGACTGGCTCAGGCTGGCTTTAAAGGTGCTTCACCTGAGCTTCTGGCCAATCAGGTCCCAGCGGCAATTGGCCATTCCCAGGTGGTTGCAATCACCTTCTCAGAGTCAATTAGTGGTCGCCCAACTCAACTGTTTTGGATGGGGAGAAATGCGCACCTTTCTCCCATCCAAAATCCACGAAACACAAAATTATTTAACATTTCTTTTAGCATCATGACACCCCACAATATCGGTTTAAAGAAGGATTTAGCTGTTTTATGAAAATTGCTTCTTTTACTCCCCCTTTCAAACCATCTATGTTCTTATCAGTGGAGCGTCAGGGAGTAGTCCTCTGCTCCCCCTAACCTGAGAGCAGGGACCTATCATAGCAGAGTCCGGCACCGCCAGGTCTGGACAGTAGGGATATATATAGGGCCTAAACTACAACTAAGACTTTAGTTTGCTGAAGAAGTTTCTTGGATAAGAAGCGAAACGTCCGACACCTTCCAAGAAGTACAGATGACGGCTGCTATGGTATTATAATAAACTGTACTGTATAATAAAGTCGTTTTATTTACCTTTGTGATGGTCGTTGTTGGCTTGATGGAATGGAGTGGCCGGTTTCCTCAGCATTAAACACTTGATGAGGAACGTAACCTTCTTCTTTCACCATCTTGAGAAATGATCCCTTGTCAGTGCTTTCTCTGTGATAACTTTATCTAGTTCCTCATCAATTGTGTTCTGTTTAGCTGGGTTGATAGCTTTTTGCATCAAGTGTACAGACGGCTTGTGCAGGTTGTTTGTGGAGCCTGATTGATGGGATATTTTAACCTTGCAGTCTACACTCTGCCTTTGAACTATCAAAGTTCAAAGGCAGTCGGCTGCCATTTTGTTAGACGAACGAGCTCGTTCGCGAACGACACATCACTAATTGAGGCAGCTCCGTGTGTATCCCAAAAAAAGTTTGTATGCCAAGGTGAAATTTTCATAAATTTAACGTTCGTAAACCAAGGTAAGCCAAGGGGTTCGTAAACTGAGGTATCACTGTACCTTTATTCGTCTCGCACTGGAGAAATTTACATTTCACAGCAACAAAGTTATGAAAGGAAGAGGAAAGGAAAGAAGGAAGTAGAAAAAAATACAGGAGCTGCTGGAAATGCAGCCACTCTCGCGGCGCCATCTTGAAATCACGAAAACGAAGTAGCAAATAACATCAATATTCATCTTACTGGAAATTCCATCGGAGCCCATGTGCAATGGTATTGTAATAAAAGAAATAAACTGTACAGTATAACAAAGTCGTTTTATTTACCTTTGTGATGGTTGTTGATGGCTGGATAGAATGGATAGCTTTTTGCATAAAGTGTCTCAAGGAGCTCTGGGTTGTACATCTTAGAAGTTGTGATATTGCAACAGCAACAAATGCAGGCAGACACACTATAAACTTCATTAATAGCTGGTTCCCTCGCTTGTATGTTCTCTTCAAATTGTACAGATGGCTTGTGTGGGTTATTTGTGGAGCCTGATTGATGGGATATTTTAAACTTGCAGTCTACACTCTGCCTTTGAACTATCAATAAAGTTGAAACAACTCCAAATTTCACTGTGTTTTCTACCCATTTTCTCACCATTTCACTTTTTTTTTTTTTTTCACTTTTGTTTTTTGTTTCAAACTCTGTTGTCTCCCTTGTGTGTGTGTGTGTTTCTGTAAGCCCTCCCCCCACTCACTGCTGCGTGTGTCCTGCCACGTGTGTCCCTGTCTTCTCCACCATGGATCTTGACCAATCACGTGCGGCTTTAAGAGAAGACTGGGGGCGGGGAATAGAGGAAAAAAAGATGGCTGCAATTTCAGGAGCTCCAAGAACCGGCTCGTTCGCGAACGACACATCACTCATTGTGGCATCCGTGTGTTTCCCGAAAACTAGTTTGTATGCCAAGATTATATTCTCGCAAATTTAATGTTCGTAAAGCGAAACGTTTGTGAGCTAAAGCATTCGTAACACGAGGTATCACTGTATTTCATTATTTGAAGAAATTTCATAAACTCAAAATCATTGGTTCCCATAACATGCTGGATTTGTCTTTAATATAAATAAACATACCACCCATTGACATACATAAAGTCAGCAATTGATGACTGATTTGACATCAGGTCACTGCTTTGTAATGCGATCGCGCCGAGATCCCTCCTCATCAGCCTTTTGCTATCTATTTGAGTGTCAGCCACTTCTCTGGCATCGGTCGGCTTCTGTTTATATTGACACAATGCCAGCAGGCTAAATTGATGCTCAGAACATTTATCCATACAAATACATTTATAGAAATACTTCTCTAAAATAGGTATTATGACATCAATCACATTGACACAAAAATGGTTTTGAAGTACTGTACCACAATTCCCTTCATTCCAATATGAAACTGAAAAAGTGGATATCAACATATGCTCTTAACTTTGGTTTACACTTGCATGATACAGAACTATTTTGGAGTGTGGCTTGAAGCCTATCCAGCGGCACAAAAAAGTAGATTTATACAGAAACACTTTTATGCCGGAACTTAATATGACTTAGTTGGAATAAAAAAAATGTTCAAATGAATGAAGCAATGAAATAACTGTATTTGTTATTGGGTGAGTGTCAGTTTGGTCTCCTTAATAACAAGCCGTGCATCACAAAAATATTTCCCATAATTCTGTTTCTAAAAGCACTTGACCGTGGACGAGGATATGGGATGAGACGGACAGACAGATAGACGGCATGGTGAAGAGGTGTAGCAGATAACAGATCGCCATGGCAACCACTTACAATGGCCTCTGTGTGTGTGTGTGTGTCCCAGCCATTCGTCTCTACCACACCCCCCCCCCCCCACACACACGAATATATGAGTGACACTGCACCCCCACCCCTAAACATATCAGACCACCTGGCGGCAGGAGACTCACCAGCATGTCTTTGAGGTGGGCTGGGGTGTCAGGGGGGGACAAGGAGGTTGACAGATGTGGAAGTACTTGAAGACATTCAGGAAATAAACTCTCCTCCGCCCCCCAAAAATGAATCAATGATGAAAATGTGATGTTTAAAGATAGAAAAGTGAAGAAAATTGACGAAGAAAGTATATGTTTTTTAAAGTCAATTGTCACACTTTAAAAAAATATTTCGCTGTTGTGGCCAAATATTAGGATTATTTTCTGTTTGTGTGTGTGTGTGTGTGTGTGTGTGTGTGTGTGTGTGTGTGTGTGTGTGTGTGTGTGTGTGTGTGTGTGTGTGTGTGCGCGCACCACTGTGTGTGTGTGTGTGTGTCCACGTCAACAGAACTTGATTATATTAGCTATTAACATTGAGAAGATAAGTCCAAAGTCCAATTGAATGATTGATTTATCGCTGCGTGTGTATGTGTGTAATGTGTATGTGTGCATATGTGTTTGTGTGCATACGTGTGTGTGTGTGCGTGCGTGTGTCCCAAATTTTTCGTTTGTGTCGTGCCGTGGATGCAGTTCGAAGGGGCAGCATGAATTGAAAGGAGACTGGGAGGTTGGGGGTTAAAGTCTAGAGCAAAGGTCAGCGATTGGCTGCTGACGAGTGACATCCGTTGAGTTGGTCTTTTAACTAATGTTGACCTGATAATGCTGTGGTAACCGTGGCAACAACGCTGCCGTGATGGCAGAAATGGCATTAGTTACAGGAAATAAATTAGTATTGTCACTTAAACTTATTAATGGTTTGAGTCATAGCTAGTAGCATTTATGCTAACTCCGGCTCATTTACACTTTTTATTCTTGTGTTGTTTCATGAGACTGTCCCACTGAAATAAAATAAAATACAATAAAATAAATTAATAAATAAATCCACCTTTTTCATTATTTCTACAGCAATGACAATAGTCTATTTTTTTTTTGTTTCACCCTGCTGTGCCTGCAGGTGAATTTGGTTGTGTCTGATCAAGTGATGTCAAGGCTCGGAATGAGTAGTTTCGCGTAGCATAGCAACTTGACTGTCTAAATCTGAATACTGAGTCTTATCAAAATGTAGTGAATGGAAAAACTGACATCGCTGGATTTATTTATTTTTATTTTTTGATAACTGTATCACCGGGATAGTCCTTAAGATCTTCAGTGTGGACTGGAATAGCTAGCTAGCTAGTAACGATGGCTTCGGATGGCTAGCTAGCTTTGGATGGCTTTGGATGGCTCGCTAGTGGAGTTGGAGTTGCTCCTAAATCCAATTCCTTGGTGGCAAATAAGGTCCAATTTTAACAAGTATCATTCTCAGATAGGAATATAGATGGAGAAGTGACGCTAATTGCTAAGCGTACCCTCTGGGTCCGCATGTAGAGAACTTATTTGAACACTACACTACACAACTGAACAGGACATAAAGCGGGAATCTGAAAATTAATTTCCCGATGTTACAGCCTCTTTGCTTGAAAAGAATAAAGAGTTGTACAGGAGTGATCCATCGAGGAAAAGGTTTCTTCAGCCGTCATCTCTACTTTTTTGTAGGTGTCAGGCGTTTTGCTCCTCATCCGAAGAGCTTCCTCAGCGAACTAAAGTTGTGCTGGTAACTAACCTTTATCCCTAATGAAGGTCTGGCACTGCCACCTCTGTCCATTTGGGATATAGGGCCATGGCACAATTTTATTTAGTTCACAGACGAAGCTCTTCGGATGAGGAGCGAAATGTCCGACACCCTCAAAGAAGTACAGATGACGGCTAAAGCAACCTAGTCGTCTTATTTGTTGAGTCCATAAATGTGGATTTTTGTAGTCCATTTCAATAACTATGAAATAGTATGTATTTTATGTAAAGGTGAAAGTTCATCTCATTATCATATTTTAACAATTCAAGCAGTAATATATGACTCTAATGACCTAAATGCATATCGTGATACAGTCAGCCTGACACAACTCAGGCCCATTCATATCCTGACACGTTAGCATCCCGAGATTGACTTGTGGTAAAGCTCACGTTTGCTCAGTTGTGAAAGGAGCGACGTAAACACACGACAAGACAAAATCCCATCTTGAGGCCTGATAAGGGGACAAGCTGACGGATCAATATGACAAACATCGCCGGGGAGGAAGCTAAGAGGTTTTACCAGGCAGACGCAGGTGATGCAAGGGTTGTCGGTGATGTTGGGGATGTGCAGGACCTCGCCTTCGTTCTCACAGCTGGCCTCGGTGCCTGGAAACAGTTGAAAATAGTCGAATGAGGGATTAGGATGTCAAATGACCGTCTAATAGTCTCCTGTTTCCCATTAAACATGTTTTTGTATCCTCAAGAACAAAATTACTGTATTTTCCAGTGTATGAGGCGCACCGGAGTATCAGGCGCACCACCAATGATTGGTGTATTTTGAAACGTTTTCCATGTAATAAGACGCACTGGACTATAAGGCGCACCTTCAACGAATGAAGCGAGTTTTCCAAATATAATCTATAAATATAGAAACGTTTTCCAAATATAAGGCACAACACATTACAAGGTGCTACAGTAGAGGCTGGGGTTACGCATCTCGGTGGCTGCTGACAGTCGTTGCTCAATATTACTTCACATATAAGGCGCACCTCTGTATAAGGTGCAGGGTTATCTTTTGAAAGAAATCAAGGCTTTTGGGTGCACCTTATACACCGGAAAATATGGTAAACATAATTTCACAGTGTGATCCAGGATTCACTGTAAGCATGCCACGAAATTCTAACTTGTGATATTTGAAGGGTCGCAGGGGTCTTAAAACACAGGCGGTAGATATTCTAATTTTTTTCTGAAAATTGTCTTTTTCATACAAAGTTTGTTTTGAAATAATTCCAAAAACGTATACGGTCTACGTTTGAGCAGCACGGCAGAGTAATCAGGACGCAAATGCGTAATCTGTGACATTTAAAGGGTCTTAAAGCAAAGAATGCATGAACGGTAAAAAAACATTTGGAGCCCCCCTATTTAGTTCAAATTTGTTTTTATATTGAATTTCTCCAACGGATTTCTCCCGTTCCAGCAGTTAGTCAGTTGCAGGATTCCACAAAACCTTAACCTGGGATATTAAAAAAAGTCTTAAGGGTCTTAAAACAAAATATTAAAGATGGGACATCGTCAACCACACATACCCGACACATTTTGAGAGAAAAATTGACCGTGCAAGCACATGAAACCATTGTATGTCCGAACACATTCACTGCCAGATGATGTGCAAAAATGTGTCCACTCCAGTGCCAGGGTTTTTGTCATTTTCACTCAAATTGCAGGATCCACAGAATATTGACTTTTAGGACTACATCAGTGACGTGCAGTCAGGGGAGGCAGGTGAGGCTGTGCCTCACCTGTCATCATGGAAATATCAAATGACAAAATAAATTAAACAGTTATATTTATTTAGTGATTTGTACTTTAACGTTCTTTTCCATTTAACTTCACCATTTTTCGATTTTTTTTCAAAATCGCTAAATTTTCACATTTACCGTTCAAATACTAAGTGGAGACGAGCGGTGAGGCAGCAGTCGGCTGAGCCTCACCATGGATTGCGCAATCACTTTGCTAACTGTGCTGGCTTGCTCTGCAGTGAGACCGCATTGCTGTCCCTCTGCATATCGCTATTAAAGTGTTCAAAAGCTTTTAGTATATGAACTAAATTTCTACAGTTTAGCTGGTGTATATAATGTACAGTCACTGAACATTATAAACACTGTACTACAGTGTTTATTTTATTTTTATCAAAACTGTGTGCATAGGTGAGGCACACAGTTCTCCTGCCTCATGACAGGGGGCGCTGGTGATTAGAGATTCTTCTTGCGGCTCCTCGGCTGCAGAATAATAGAATTAGGGAGAGCAAGCTACAGTAAACAGTTAGCAAATTAAGTGTAACCATGCAGTCATTTTTTTCGTGCTGCTTGGCCTTATTTTCAGAATGGTGGATTACATATCTAAATTGAAGGAATTTTCTAAACTGGACTTTCAATCGAAGCAGGAGATAATAATTAAAGGAAGACCAACACCGGACTGTATAGCTCACAAACGGCGAGGGATGAATGTAAATCTCCTGGACAGCTTCTCAGCTTTTTGGCCAAGAAGGATCTCATTGAAACTATTCCTGCAGCTCGTGCTCAGAGTTCCAGCTGTTACAGCATCAGTGGAGCGGTCATTCTCAGCACAAAAGACTGAAAACATACAGTCGGAACAGGACTCATCAAGGACTACTTTCTTCACTGCCAGTGATCTCCATTGTGACAGAGAACTTGGACTTCATTTACAAGTAAAGGTAACATGATAATAATGTTTTTTTAAATGCAGTTTTTCTATGCTACAGTTTGTATACAGTATATAAAGAATGCTGACATGACATTTTAAACAAACCACGTTAATTGTTGCCAATCAAATGGTGAATAAGCTACTCTGTGGAGTTCATATGTTGGTAAATCTGACTGTGATGACGTCAGTGCCTCACCAGCCATGACCCAAACCGCACGTCACTGGACTACATAAACGTTCAATGCAGTGTAAGAAACCTTAGGCTCTCTTTTTTCATCACAAAAAGGGTTCATTAGTCTGGAGTTATCTGAGCTTGAAATGAGGGTGGCTGTCCAAAAGGCAAATGCTGGCTCCTTGTCTGACCAGTAGTTTATCGGTGAATCAGTTATGGGTCTGAAAACATAACTTATACCATTTTAAAAGAAAAATGTGTCGGTTTGAGCATTCCTCCAATCGCAAAGGTTCTTCTGAAGGATCGAACATCATATAAATCTGTCCATAAATGTTTCATTGGATGAATTCAGATCATTTGTTTCGTGTATTTTTTCCTCTACAAAACGACACCGTTTCAAAAGAAACATTCCGCAGTCTGACCACGTGAGTGACTTTGAGCATTCCACTAAATTCTAGCCGTTGACATTTGAATGGTCTTGTGGGTCTTAAAACACGCGGTGGCAAAACGTAACCTGAAGCAAGTGCAGGAAACACAAAAGCTTTACGGGGCGAGCGGGAAGCACATGTGCTCGCTCGTACGGGGAAAACTGCTCGGTCGGGAACGAAAACTTCCTTCCGACCGCGGTCACGACCTGCAAAAACCGCTTCCTGTGTCCTGCTCCTGATGGCATCACATTGGGTTACATCACGTTTGTTTAAATTAAAGACGAGCCAAAACGCACAAGGGAATCCGACAGAAGCTTCCCAGTGCCGGCTCGTCTGCATTCCGGCGGCAGACGACGAACTTGCCGACTTCGTCGTTAAACTTTATGACCTTCGAGCCTAATTAAACTGGCATGAGTGGTTGGGGGAGCTGGAGTGAGGGCGGGGTTTGCCCAATGAAGTGGCTGAGGGGGACGTGGGGGTCTCCAGGGACCTATCCCTGCTTTAACCAAATAACTCAGTCATTGTTTTGCGCTTGTCTCGGGTGACAAACTCAAACCTTCCCGTCGAGCCTCTTTACTCAAAGATTTATGGATTATGCGCGCTTGGAGGACACTTCATTAGGCACACCAACTCATGTAATCCAATAGCACAAGAGGCGCAGTTTTGATTTGTCATTAAAATAATGCTACATATGCAGAAAGGTGCTTGGAATTTGTAGTGCTATAACTTTGGCATTTTACAAAGTAATATTTTAAAAAGTTGAATGCATTGGAATCAATGTTTTTGCATGAAGTGTGAGCACAATAGTGATCAAAATACTTTAATTTGCAACAAGTTCTTATTTAAAGGACAACCGACACCATTTTTTTGTTTCCTAACTGACATCAGAAAAACGTTTTATAGCATCTAAAATACCCAAAACACGCAGGCTGATATTATAAGTCAAATGTAAAACACCAATAAAAATGACATAAAGTGTCCCAAAGCTACTTCAAAATGACTTTGGAAATGGTGAGTTTCAGAAGGTCCCATCCCTTTGTTTGTGACGTCACGCCAGGATGTTTTGCCTTGCTCTAGAATCAAAACAATGGCTTCAGATTCGGAGAAGATGCTTTCTTGTTACTCATTCAGTTATGAATATGATTCAAATAGTTCTGAAGAGGAAAACGTACATGTTTGCAATCGATTAAAGAAGTCCTTCCGTATCAATTTGAGCCGTCTGGACTCCAATGTAGCTCCCAGAAAATGCACAAGATGGGGTCCAAGCTCCGTTTGAAATGGGCTGATTTGTCTGCTGGGAATTTGTGTCAACTAGTATCAAATAGTATTCTTGGTGCAACACACAATGATTCACCATCGCGCTATTTCTCTAATTTAGCCATAAACACGGATCAACACGATGTTTTCAGACCAAACAAAGTACCCAAAATGCATCATGTGTCGCTTTCTCGGTCAGTGACGATACCTACCATGACGTCACGGTAGGTATCGTCACCAAATCGAAAACAAGACTTCCTGAATATTCAGCGCGAGTCTCAGAACGTAAAATATAGCTATATGCGGTGGAATCTTTGTAAAATACGCTCAGTGGAAGTCATTTGAAGTGATTTTAGAAATTATGGACACAACTTGTCCGGAGGCATCGGTTGTCCTTGAAAGCTTGGCATGGTCGTACATTAAAAAACCTGTTTTTTCATTGTCATTATTGTCAAAGCACTATCTTACATCAATCAGCTTCATTTTTATTTTTACTTTTTTGAACAAGCAAATTCTCAAAATAGCCGTCGGTGTTATCACAAGCTCCTGCTAGAAAGTAAATAAAAAAATCAAGTCAATAAAAGCCACCTAGAACATCTCAACTTTGTTTGGGTTAGTCAGTGGTGGTTTGAATGGTGGCTGGTGGGTGCTGACTCACATTTGACAGAAATGTTCCCGCGACAGGACAATTTTGAACAACTACTTTATCTTACTTAATTATTTGTTTTTCTATTTCTTCACCAAAATATTTGAGAGTTGTTATAGATGGGTCACATTCAAAATGTTTTAGATGATCTATCTTTGTATCATAATTTTTTTTAGATCACAACAACTTGTCGCTTGAATAAGGGGGTGTAGACTTGTTATATGCACTGCATTTCTTTTGGTTGCAAACTAATTTCTAAGCCTAGCATGTTGTCATTTTCTACTGGTGACAGGCCCATATAAAAATGAATGGCACAATCATCCCACATTTATTTGAGTTTCTACAATAGGAATAAACAATCAATAATCAATATACATGAGTTGGAATAGTGATCGATAATCAATAAAACTGGCATGTATAGAAAGCTGCACTGTCGGCCAGGCAGGACCGCTCCCTTACAATATGCGCTCCGCCACCCTCACACACCCCTCATCTGGTGTCCCTTCAACCTCATTTCCATTTTTTCGCTCCGAGGGCAACTCGCCAGGAAACGCGGCATCTTGTTTAAAAAAAATAAAAACTAGACAAACAAAAAAAAAATCTGTCCTGTGGCGGTCTGATTTAATGTTTCCAGCTGAGAAAAAAAAACGTGGGACATGTTCTGCATCAAACACTTTCATCCTTTCTCGATAATCACACAATGATGACGAAGGCCAACTACAGATGGAAAAAAAAACGTTGCCTGCGCTTTTTAGTTGCCTGCAGTGGTGTGTAACCAACAACAAATACTTGGCGACTGTACTTGAGTATTTTTTTTTCATCTGGGCTTGTCTACGACCGGTATTTGTCTTTCTGACCACTTTTGACTAACTTTTGAAAATTGAAACTCAACATCTGTGTGTTTGACTCGTGACGTTGTCAAGATAGGCTTCTCGTGATTTCCAACGTATACGGATGATGAAAAGATGAAAATATATTTTTCGAAATGTATTTCTTTGTTGTGAAATCCAGTTAAGCTCATTTAAAAAATGGCAAACGTTAAATATATATTTTCGGATTCATTGATCCATCTTTCACCCAAACCCTCCTTAAAATTTCCTGGAGGTTTTACATTATGTATTATGTATTAACTCATTCACTGCCATGCACAAATTTATTGGGGAATTGAAAATATGACGTTCAGTGCCATTCCCGAGTTTGTTCGGGTTTTATTTTTTCATACTTGGGTGTTGATAAAGCGCTGGCCATGGCCTCTGGCAATGTTTTTTCTTTTCCACAGGTAGCATTGGTCTTTTTTCCAAGTTAGCTCTTTGTTCCAGCTTCAGCAGTTGTTAAAGCGCGATATAAACCAATATGTATGCATTGCATTGTATTTTTCGACAGCCACCCTCATTTCAAGCTCATATAACTCCAGATCCATATAATTTAGAATTAACTTTTTTTCAGATGAAAAAAAGTCTAAGGTTTCTAATGTTGTATTGAATGTTTATGTAGTCCAAAAACTCAATATTCTGTGGGTCCTGAAATTTTAGTGACAATGACATAAACCCTGGCACTGGAGTGAACACATTTTTGGATGTCTGGCACATCCAAAAAGTGGGCACATTTTTGCACATATGGCAGTGAATGAGTTAATACATTGAGAAATATGAAAGAGAGCGTGACAACTAGCTGGATTTTCCACGCTGATTTATTTTTTTCATGTTGTTTGAAGTAAGAAGAATTTGTTGTGTCTTGCGCCTCAGGCTAAAAACAAAACATTGCCATTTTTGTTGGTCAGTTCTCAATATTAGCAAAGCTATTTGAATATGTTATTTTGCTAGCATGAAAGCCATTTTATATTTTGGGGACTAACAAGATGAAGGTTCATAAAAAACAGGACAGCAAATTGTTTGCTGATTTTCCAAGATAGCCAAAATGGCGAGGATGCTTCATTGAAACGTTGGGCGGTCCCTGTTAGCCAATGGGATGCCCGGAAAATGCTCGACAATAGCCAATAGCAGAGCACCTATAGGCTTGTTGAGTTCGTAAATCTCGGAGCTGCGACAATCAGCCCATAGTGTAGTTTTATCTTTCTTATACACTGTTGATATTTCTTTCGTAACAAGAGGCAATATTTTCCCGTTGAGGCGTTTCGTAACTTAAACATTTCGAATGAAGAGATGTTCGAACGTGAGCTAACACAGTATGTTTTTTTGTACTTTCAAAAGGTGAATCAGTGCAGATCAATCAATATTTTCATGATTATATTTATAATAATAATACTTTTCATTTCTAAGCGCCTTTCAAAACTCTCAAGGTCACTTTACAGTATACTATTCAAGTCTCGAGTGTGAATACTTTCGCTAACATGATTAATTCTGTGTACTTCTTTTTTTTACAGATGCAAGTACCGGCACTTTGACTCGAGGATATTGAACTTTTGCCACCTCTGCCTCTAACAACAAGAAACGATTATTTCATCTATACGTGTACGTACTTCAACAACTTCAATAAATAAAGGAGATGGAAAAAGTTCTACATTTTTTTCACACAAGTACCAGGCTTTCAAAGCGTGGATACTTTTGCTCCTTGCTAATATGAAACAGTGATGGGCACATGTATTGTTTTTTACGCTTATTTTGACACTTCTGCCTTTTGCTATTCGTGCAATGATGATCACGTTTCTGGCTGCACTTAAATTAAAAAAAACACTTATCGAATCGAATTTGTGCAGTCGTCTCCGATGAAATAATATCAAAGATTGTACTTTATCTTGATCACTTTGATTTAAATCCGGAGTGTGTTTCGATCATGAAGGCTCGAATTTTGCCGACGTCGGTGTTAACACATTCAGTGACCTTGTAGTGACCTACCAATCAACTTCTTCTATTTAATACAGGGTGGGACTAATCATTAAATATTAACGGAAATAAAATCACCTTTCCAGTTAGCTTTGGGGGTCTCGTGGCAGCAGGGCAACACATGACGCCGACGACGAGGAGGAAGCAAAATGCGCACACACACATCTAAGTTAAAGGAAGTTTAATTACAAGCTTGTTCATCTTCGCATCCCCGAACTTAAGTTCACCACGTAAACCACGCAAACTTGAGACGAGAAGGACCCGCCGTGTCTCGCGCGATGCGCTTTTACGCACGGAGACCCAAATTTGGACTCTCACCTGTGATGAGCGCGGCGGCTGGCAACATCGCCTTAAGCAGAAGAAGTAGCGGCAATAGCGACGTCGGGGAGCCGGCGAGGAGCCTGCAGGTGGAGGTGGAGGTGGAGCGGCGACCGGGTGACATCTTCAACAAGCGACAGAACGTACGAGTCCACTTGAGCTTAATCCCAAAATAAGAAATAAAAAAAACGTCCTTAGGGAGGCAGCGCAGAAGCTTTGGGGCCGGCTTGCATGTGCATGACACGTTATCAAAGCCACTTGAAACGCCCAAAGATGTGAACACTTGGTATATTCCGTCCTGAGCAAAAAAAACAAGGGAGAAACGTCAGTGTTGCGTTCATGGATGCTGACTGCTGACTGCCGACTGAGTGCTTCGGAGAACTGCACACACACTCAACCTCTACTCTCTCACTTTAACACACGCTTTTTCTCCTCCTCCTCCTCCTCTTCTCCTTCCTCCTCCTCCTCTTCCTCCCGGACGACATACTGCCGAGTCGAGCCCAGCAGAGGCAGTCGGCACCGATGGAGAGCATCTTGAGGTTGGAGACTGCCAAACTAATAGTGGCTGCTTTGTTGCTACTGGAGAAGGCGAGTGGGAGGGGGTCGGGGTGGGGGTCGTCCACACTTTAGTCACCCGAGGGCCACTTTCAAATTCTTCAGCTTTCATCTGTGACATACGCGAAAGCCAAATGCAGTTTTGAAGTTTATTTGATAAGTTGCAACATCACGGTTTTTCCGTTCAAGGTTACAAGGTGAATGTTTTACAAGGTGATGGGGTGGGCCAGCAGTACCACATTCCGCTTGGACTTGACTCGGCAGACACCGCTGCACTGTTTGTTTTCCATGAAAAAAAAAAACAAAGCAAAAATAAACGAGCAACAATGTATATTACCCCCCCCCCCCCAAAAAAAAAAAAAAAAAAAATCCCATCGCAACATTCCCCTCCCCCTCTCTTTGTAAAATCCAGTCCCCCGATTTGCTGGTACCCTTTATTGTCAGAGTGAATAAGATGAAGGAATAAAGATAACCAACACACAAATAACATAACAATGCTTTTAAATCCAGCCTTTGAAATCATGTTTTTGTTATTTTTTTCACTTTACTTTTAAATTGGCTCATTATTGTTTTCAATTCTGCATATTTAACTGCATATGAATTACATGCATTTGAATACACATAGATAAAGATCAATGGTGGCTCCCCTTGCCGTCATTTTAACTCATTCACTGGCAGACTATGTGCAAAAATGTGTCCACTCCAGTGCCAGGGTTTTTGTCATTGTCATTCCAATTCCAGGACCCACAGAATATTGAGTTTTAGGATGACAAAAACATTCAATACAGAGTGAGAAACCTTACTCACTTCTTTCGTTAATTCCGAAATAATATGGGTCTGGAGTTATGAGCTTGAAATGAGGGTGGCTGTCCAAATTACAATACAATACATACATATTGATTTATATAGCGCAGGGGTGTCAAAGTCATTTTTTGCCACGGCCACATTATAGTTTTGGTTTCCTCTCGAGGGCCGTTATGAATTTGCGGAAGCCATTACAATGTTCAATCCCCTCCACATATTACATATAGAGCGCTCAACAAATTAATGAATAACTAGTTTTCAAATCTGAAGTCAAGAATGATGACTGTTGTTGTGGTTTACATAAAAAAATATGAAATTTTGGACAAGATTTTAGCAAGCATCATGGAATTTCACAAGTTTGATTTGCTTTCGCGGGCCGAAAAAAATGTTGTGGGAGGCCGGATTTGGCCCCCGGGCCTTGCCTTTGACACCTGTGCGCTTTGCTGGAACAAAGCGCGAGCATGGAAAAAAGAGAAATTATCCCCCTTTTGGAAGGGAAAAACATTGTCAGAGGCCATGGCCAGTAGTTTATCGGCACAAAGACAAGAAAAAAAAAAACCCTGAACAAATTCGTTAATGGCGCTCGATGTTCAATTCCCAAATAAATTTGTGAATGAGTTAACGGCTTCAAAATGGGTCTGAATTGGACACACGTCAGTTTTTTTCCTGATATGACCTTTTTACGAGAATTGGAAATTTGCAGGACCAAAGTGTGTTTCGACGGCGGGAAATAATGTCTAAAGCTACAAAGTTGAGCTCTGGGGCACATCCAAGGCAACTTCAGCGCAAGTGACCTGCCTCGTCACTTTTTGGCTTTACAGAGGGGGGGGGGGGTGGCCTTGATGGTGAGGGAGTTTGAAGAGGGTTGGCTGATGGTGATGGTGGTGGGGGGGGGGGGCATGGTCACGAGGAACCAACCCCAAACCTAACTATCCATCCTCCAAATGTCCTGCCACTGTTAGTGGATAAGCGGCAGATAAGAGTGAAATGCTAACAGAGCGTAGCTAACAGCTAGCAGATGAAACCACTCACAAACAGAAGGAAAAGGAGAAAGTGACCAGAGACGTTGTTTCCTGCCGGTGGACAGATAAGGGGGCCTGGTTGGAGCCCCCACCCACCCCCACCACACGCGCCGGCCCCGAGGTTAAAGCCTTCTGCAGCCGACAGGTCTGGCCGTCAAAGACCCCGTGCGTGTGTGTGTGTGTGTGTGGAGAAGGAGTGTTATGAGGGGGTGGATTTTGTGGTGGTGGTGGGAGGGGTTGAGGGTCAGCTGTCTCAACCACATGAGGAGCTTGCCTCACCCTGGACTTACACCTGCATCTCCAACACAATGACATTCAATTTCCGAGGTCAAATTCCCCTGGAGGGTGATTTTGGTACTGCATGACCCACAAACACGTTTTAAAAATGGGAAAAGTGGGTAACAAATAAAATAAAATATACAATAAAAACAATAACAACAACAAAACAGACACCCGTAGCCATAATGATGTGAGAAAGAAAACAAAAAAAGCAAAATAAAACAAACAAACAACAAAAGCAGATAAAAAAACTGAATATAAAAAAGTATTTATTAAATGCAACAGAAAAAAATTGAAGCAACAAAACGTAAGAAGGAGATAAAGGCAGAGAAATAAAGAACAATGTAAAGACGAGGAAAACATTCATTTATTTGAAAGAGAAAAAAACAGATTAAAACATCCAAAATAAATATAACAACATTGAAAGTGAACAAGCGAAAGAGCAAAAAAAAAAAAAAACATTTATAAAAATGTCACAGTTGACTTTTTTTCTGTTTTCTACCAAACAAAGTTTTCTTCCTTCCTTTCTTTCTTCCTACCCGGAAGTAGATATGTGAGTTGTAAGTTGCAAAGCGGGAAAGGAGTTGAACAAAAGTGGCGAGCCGTTCTTGCCCAACTTCCTCCTCATGTAGCACAGAACATTTCACTTCCAAATCCTGACAAGCATTTTTATTTTGCCTTTTCTCTCCTACGGATAACTGAACGTTAAAATGCTCGCTGACAATTGCAACCATGTCACCATGGTTACCAGCTGTTATTCACTTGTATCAATGGATAATAAATGTTTACCTGAGCTCACATTATTCAAATATTTTTTTCCCGGTGGAAGGATTCACAACACCGGCAATTTTTGTTCATAGATGATTTTGCGAGTGCAACAGAATCTCGGTAAAAAATGAAAAACGCTAATGAGTGTCTGTTATTTAAAATATTTATTGTAATTTTGCTTTTTGCAGAATATTTTTTGAGCCCCACCCCAAAAAAAGAAAAACCCTAACACACATCCTCGAAAGAAAAAAAAAAAACCCAATTATCTCTATTTGCGGGCCAGCCAGTGCATAGTTTTACGTTGTAATATCCTCATTCACCGCTAGATGGCAAATGTAGCTCAGCCATACTTGCACCGCGTCTTATACTGACTGCCAAATACGACCTTCTGCAAGTAACACAGATCAAGAAATGCTAACTGCATTTTTTAATTTGAGATGGAAGTAAGCTTTTGTAGATATTTTGTTGGCTCATTCACTGCCATCCTCAAACGTATTTGGCAATTGAAAATAAGACGTGGAACGCCATTCCCAAATTTGTTCGGGTTTTGTTTTTCTTCTTGCTGGGGTGCCAATAAAGCACTGGTCAGACATCTGGTAATGTTTTTTTCCATTCCACAAGGGGGCAGCATTGGCCTTTTGTCCATGGTAGCACTTTGTTCCAGCTTCAGCTGTTGTTAAAGCATGATATAAATCAATATGTATGTATTGTATTTTTGTACAGTTGCCCCCATTTTAAGCTCATATAACTCCACACCCATATAATTTAGGAATTAAGTCTTTTTTTCCTGATCAAAGTATAGGGTCCGTGGGTACTGGAATTTGAGTGAAAATGACAAAAACCCTGGCACTGCAGTGGACACATTTTTGCACATCGTCTGGCAGTGAATGAGTGAATTAAAAGAAAATGATGAATGTCTCCTTGTTTATTTCTCGAGCACATCATGTTTTCATTATACTAATACTCATGAATAAAATAATAATATAATATAGCAATATACAGTAAAGTCTCGTTATATCGATATCGGCTTATATCGATAGTACCGCTTATGACGATACTATTTCTTTGCACGCACGGAGAAAATTACATGCGCGCAGGGTCGGATATATCGATAGTCCGGTTATATCGATATTTTTTCCGACTCCCGAGAATATCGATATAACGAGACTTTACTGTATATAAATATATTTAGTAATATTTGTGAATGGTTCCAAAAAAAGGTGGCATATTTTTTTCTTTTGAAACGTCAGCTATAAATGACAATGCATGGTAAAATGTGTATTGCGCAAACTTGGATGGGCCAAACTTCAAAACCAAAAATACAAATGTAAATGTGCGTGTAAAAAACAGCCAGGACTTTTTTTTTTTAAATCAGCGTCGGAATTACATGTGGGGAGACATGAAACAATCTCCGAACAATTTCCGATTTTTTTTAGTTTTTTTTTGTAGATTTGGGAATATCTTGCAGAAGAAATATAGTAGCTGAGTGAGTTGATTGTGGTGAAAATATACCACAGATGACTTCTTGCAACTTAAAATTCTTTTTGCTCGTTCAGCAGTTTTGTGCTGTACTTGAATGCAATTCCTGATGCATGAGAGGTCTTTTCACTGGGGAAAATAAAATCACAGTATATAACTACAATTTGGATTGTACATACGTACTTTGAAAAATGTAGCGTAAAAATTGAAATGACATACTCCGATGTTCATTGAAAACATTTTCCACTTGTTTTCCAAAACTTGTTTAAAAAGTACGAGGCCCTATTCCCCCCCCGCGCAATAATGTTGCTGTTGAAATATTGTGCCCCCCCCCCCACATTTCAACTGCCTACCAATAGTGAATGTATTCTGTTTTGAATAGGCAGCACGCAGCGCTAGTCGTTAGCGTGTCCACCTCACAAAGTTGATTGGAGTTCAAACCTCACGTTCAAGCCTCTCCAGCCTCAGGGTCCTTCTTCTTTTCTTTGACTTTTCCCACAGATGCCTTTTTGGAAACTTTCTTATCGCCTGCCTCCTTCTTCTCCTTGGAAGAAGATGACGATGACTCCTTCTTAGGTTCCTTGGCCTCCTCTTTGGCCTCCTTGCCTGACTCCTTCCTGGTGACTTTCCTCTCCTTGGACAACTCCTTCTTCTTCACCTCGCCCGCCACTGATGTCTCTTCTTTCACGGCGCCCTCTGATGGCTCACTGGAGACTTTTTTGTCTTTATCTGAATGACAAAGTTGACATTGTCAGCGGGGTGTATACCAATTGATTTTTTTTTAAATTCTGTTGTTTTTTTTTTTACAGTTTGTTCGGTTATATTTGTAGTTGTTACATATTTTTGTCTAGCTTTTAATAATAATAATAATAATAATAATAATAATAATAATAATAATAATAATAA
>NC_142739.1:9530000-9557500 GCF_051943395.1 Hippocampus bargibanti
ACGCACACACGCACACACGCACACACACGCACACACACAGGTACAGGAGGCGTCGTTGGTTCGCTGCGGGCCATTTGTGCGGCCGCCTGTATTTTGACGACGGCTGCGTGCCATTGAATGCAGCGTCGCTAACAGGCCCGAGCAAGCGGAACGTGTGGGCTTTGAACGCACCGCAGATAATCCACTGATCCTCAGCTCAGATGCACTGCGCTTTTTTGGGGGAGGAGGGAGGAGGGTCTTCTATCATGAAAAACAAAAATGGCGGCAAGAAAAAATAAAGAAGTCAATAAGATAAAATATGGTTGAAAAATAAAATGACCTCATATGTGTCTTCTCACAGCTGTAAAAACTCTCTTTGCTCTCCTGTTTGCTCGACTTATATACAGTTGGCAAACAAGGTATTGGCACTCCCGCCCTTCCCCCCCAAGGGGGATACTCTGAACAGGTTCGGCTGCAGGTGTGTGCCCATACTCCAAAACGATCTCCATACCGTCAGTCATGCTTTTCCTCTCTGATGTGGCTCTTCACTCTCAACGTCAGTGGCTTCTCAAGATCAAATTTGTCAAAGGCCGATTTTTGGATTTTTTTAATCAGGAGGGCTGGAATATTGAACAAAAAGATCACCTAAAAAACCCTGAAATGTGAATTATAAATATAGTAGGGGTTCATTATCACCATTAACTCATTCACTGCCAGACATCCAAAAATGTGTTCACTTCAGTGCCAGGGTTTTTGTCATTGTCACTTGAATTCCAGGACCCACAGACTATTGAGTTTTAGGACTACATAAACATTCATAACAGCATTAGAAACCTTAGACCAGTTGTGTCAAACTCATTTCACATGGTGGGCCACATATGGCCTCGGTAGAAGTCAAGTGGGCCGGATATCATGTCTTTCATTAGTTTTGGTGTAAAGAAGCACAATAACATGAGGACAATGATGACATTTAATGATCATTCCTTTTACACAACATTTCATTTCATGATCAAATGTGGAAGTTACTTTTATCAGTCACATATATGCATTGCAACTGATCCCAATGATTCTACAACGGCACAAAACTTTAACAATAAATTGGTATCGAAAAATATAGTAATGCACTTTAAGATTAAATGAGATGTATAAAAAAAGGGCCGTCATTTGACAGCCCTGTCTTAGACTCTCTTAGAAAAAACGTGTTAATTTCTAAATTATATGGGTCTGCAGCTATATTAGCTTTAAATGAGGGCGGCTGTCCAAAATACAATACAATACATACATATTGATTTATATAGTGCATTAACAACAGCTGAAGCTGGAACAAAGCGCTAACATGGAAAAAAGGGAAATGCTGCCCTCTTGCGGAAAGGAAAAAAAACATTGTCAGAGGCCAAAGCTAGTGCTTTATCTGCACCCAAGCATAAAATAATAAAACCCGAAAAGAATCAGGAATGGCGCTCTACGTCATATTTTCAATTCCCCAATCAATTCGTGTATGGCAGTGAATGAGTTAAAAAAACACAAAGCTTATTAAAACAGGCCCCCAAATACGCCCCCACACGCAAACGCAGTTTAAGTATCTACTGGAAATTCAAAAGATATAATTATGATTTAGTAAGCAGCTGACGCAGACGACAAGAAGCAACTCAGTGTGTCTTCTTATTAGCGAAAATGAAACACCTACGCCGCTCATTTGTGGGAAGCACATGAGAAGAAACATATTCCCCGGATGGCTGCGAATGAAATGACACGAGCCTTCAGTTTCCTGACTGCACCCGATCCAAATGCGTCTGGGGTAGCCGACTTAGCGCCTTTGTGTCACAAAAGAGAGAGAGAGAGAGTGAAACAAAACCATATTTAGTCTGCAGATGTTATGCCGCCATCTTGTTTTACGTCAATGTTTGCGGACATTTTGCCAGGGGTTCCCTCGAGGAAAACGACGTTGACAGACGGACACGCAGGTGCTGAGGACTTTGTGTTTTTACTCATAGCCATTAGCTTCCCGTCATCGTTCATATTTCCATGTGTCGACTGCAAACAAGTTCAAATGTTCTTGAGAAGAGGACACAAAGATGGAATTCTTTGCCAAATGTTATGACGCCAGCCCCCACCCCTCAAAAAAAGTGTAAAACGAGAAGAACAACTTTGCGGTTCATTTCGGTTCCGTTTTGAGAAAGTGACCTCCAAAATGTCATATATTGAACAAAAAACAAAGCCAATGGTCTCATGATTGCTCAAGTATGACATTCATACCGGCGGCACGTTGGACAAGTGGTGAGCATGTCAATCTCACAGTGCAAAGGTTGCGTGTATTATTCCAGGTCCGGCCTGCCTGTGTGGAGTTTGCATGATCTTCCTGCGCCTTGGGTGAGTTTTCTCCGGGTACATCGCTTTCCTCCCATATTCCAAAAACATTGATGGTAATGAAGTGACTGGCAATCAGGGCAGTCGTTAGTCAGGACAATAAGAACAATCAGTGGAGCCGCAGGGAATAGCCCTCTGCTCCCCCCAACCTGAGAGCAGGGACCTATCATAGCAAAGTCCGGCACCGCTATGTCTGGACAGTAGGGATATATATATATATATATATATATATATATATATATATATATATATATATATATATATATATATATATATATATATATATATATATTTTAATATTTTTATATATTTTTATTAATTTTTTAACAGTAAAGTCTCGTTATATCGATATTCTCGGGAGTCGGAAAAAATACCGATATAACCGGACTATGGATATATCCGATCCTGCGGGCATGTAATTTTCTCCTTGAGTTCATAGAAATAGTATCGTAATAAGCAGTACTATAGATATAACCGATATCGATATAACAAGACTTTACTGAATATACACTAAAGTCTCGTTATATCGATATCGTTTATATTGATACTACTGCTTATTACGACACTATTTTCATTTCCCGTGCACATTTCTAGTCTTTTTATGTATAATTAGTTCCGTTTAGTACGATTCGTGGTTTTTACGATAATCCGGTTACTACGGTGCTCTTTTTCATTTCCCGCCGGTCATTTTGCTATGTTTATATCGATACACGCCATCGGTCGCGCCATTGGTCGACTTGGTCACGTGAGTTTGTTACGTGACCAGCTCCCGTGTAGCGGAGCCATTTCCATTTTCAGACGCTAGCTCGTGTGTAGCAGACGAGATTGAAGTGTTTGTGTTAAAATGTAAAAATGGGAAGCAGAAGAAGATTGATGACTTTTTTAAATTGCAACCATAATACAGTAAGATGTAAGCGTTGCAGTTTCCCTGTTGTGTTATGTACATGCCCACTGTACTGTATATGAATGCAATCGTTTTTTGCAACAATGTTTATTGTTTTGTCTGCTGAAGCGCGATGATTTTGAAAATTACCATACATTCCATACTGTGTATTAATGGACAACCGATGTCACTTTTTATTCAAATGCAAAACACCAATAAAAATGACTTCACGCCAAGACGTCTTGTATTGCTTGTGAATCCAAACAATGGCTTCAAATTAGGATAATATGCTTTCTTGTTACACATCCAGTTATGAATATGATTCCAATACACTGTGGTTCTGAAGAGGAATTGTATGTGCCATTTTGAGGCAACATTTGGGGAAAATCTCTCACCCAAAAAAAAAAAAAAGGCACAAAATGGCGAGCTCATGGTCAGCTCCGTTTCTTATATGGCGCTTGGATGCCCTCTTTTGGCGGCTTTTGTTAATGCAAATGCGGTTTTGTGCATCCTCCTCTCTCACATCAGCTACCTTCATGTCCTCTTTGACCACATCCATAAACCTCCTCTTCGGTCTTCCTCTCGGTCTCCTGCCTGGCAGTTCAAGATTCAGCATACTTCTCCCGATATAGTCGTTCTCTCACTCTCGTTATCTCAGTCTGGCCTCTCTGACTTTCTGAGGTTCAGGGTGTCGCTCACCTATTGCCTTAAGACAGCTGGGATGCCCTCTTGTACCCCTCTCATGACCCTTGTGAGCATAAAGTGGATCCGAAAATGAATGGATGGACATAGTAAGTCGACTATAAAAATGTTCATCTTACAGTTGTGGGTTTGAGCCCCTTGTCGGCTGAGTAAAAATAATAATAATAATAATAATAATAATAATAATAATAATAATAATAATAATAATAATAATAATACATTTTATTTCAAGCGCCTTTCAAAACACCCAAGGACACTTTACAATAAAAACAATAAAACAAAGCACATAACAATAAAACCATAAGTAAAATGATACATAATAAAATAGCAGATAAAACTATACATTGAAAGCAATTTTAAACAAGTGGGTTTTGAGGTGAGCCTTGAAAATAGGGAGGAAGTCAATATTGCGGATGTTGGGTGGAAGAGAATTCCAGAGTTTGGGAGCAGAGCGGCTGAAAGCTCTGCATCCCATCGTGGTGAGACGGGCAGAGGGCACATAGAGGTGAAGGGAGGACGAGGATCTGAGGGACCGAGAGGGAACAGAGATTTGAAGCAGGTCAGAAAGATAGGGAGGAGCAAGGTTATGGATGGCTTTGAATGTAAACAGAAGTACCATTAAAGTACCATTTAAGATGCGTTATTAGGAAGTGGAAGGTATCCAACCAGGCAGTTGAAGTTCCGGAACACCATTGTTGACCCTGATTCCAACAAACATTAGAAAAGAATACGCTGTGACAGGCAGTCAGACTTCACAACCATATTTGGGATTTTCGCAATTCTTTTGACACAACTGCCATTCTGTCACTGGTACAACAGCCAAAATCGCCACCGTCATCCAAACTATCTCGGATCAATCGCTTTCACACAGGACAGCAAAATGTCAAATGTATTACCCACTCTCTAAATGGCCGATGATCGCTTGCGTTTCTCCGCACAATAATTTTAGCAAAGGGTTTTGATTGACGGTCTGAAAAAGTTTCAGTGCTCACAAGCAGTTTAGATCATCAATCATCAGACTCAATCATAATTACTGCTTTTGAAAAAAGAAACATGGAAACAATTGCAAAGGTCAGTGGACTGGTCCAAAGGTCAGAAGACTCCTCATCTCAGGGTTGTGGGTTTGAGACCCATGTGACTTTTGGACCTCATATCTGATTGGACGGTAGATGGCCTGAGACATCTGCTTGTTTGCACACCAAAAAAAATATAATATATTGCTTATGGACAATAACAATACACCAAGAGTCATGGCAGCCTGGCTAGCTCAGTTGGTAGAGCGTGGGACTCTTAATCTCAGGGTAGCTGGTTTGACCCCCATGTTAGGCGCATTATCTTGAGGAAACTTTGTTGGGTAAAATAGACCACCTTGACCTTCCCCATGGGTGTCTGTTGGTGGACGGAACAGCACTCAAAATTTCTGCATCTTGATCACGCAATCACCACTGTGGTTTAAACGCCATGTTGGGAGTGTCACTTTTAGATCGCAAAAACTGAAATTTGCAATTTAATGCAGGTTGATAAAACTGATCAGATTATGGATGGATAGACATATGAATGAATCTTCGTTGAAGGAGTTTCATATTGGACTACTTTTAGACCACCCATTCCAGATGTTTCTGTGCAACGTTTATGTTTATTGAGCATAATAATCATAAGCCACCATCTATGTAACCTAAAACAAGTGCAGTCATGGAATCCTGATGCACAAAGAGAGAGCGAGTGACACCAAAGACCACAGCTTCAATGCTTGCCCGGTCGCCTGCTGACTAGCTAGCTGGCTGCTTCACTGGGTGTGGTGTAGTGGGTGGATTCATTCCCGTGGTCGTCCAGGATATTTTCTCTCAGGACAGAAACGCCCTGCAAGCATCGACGCACGCAAACGAACACACAGTATGCGGAAAACTGTGTGGTGGGCTGCTCAAAGAGTGTTTTTTATTACTATAAAAGTGTTTCATGTCTGGTGATATACGTAAAATCTGTCTCACACACATGCACATGCACACACCTCTATCAACCCTCGTGCGTTCTGAACGCTCTCTAAATACAGTCGGCCACATCCGAGATTACATTTACAACACTGACTGAGTCACACACATACTCACTGACACACACATACTCACCGAAACACACACACGCACGCACACACACACGCACACACACACACACACACACACACACACACACACACACGCACGCACACACACGCACACACACGCACACCACACACACACACACACACGCACACACACACACACACACGCACACACACACACATGCACACACAAAAAGTGCATTTGCAGCTGTACATATAGTGTTACATATGTCATCTTACTAAAAATTGACATTTATAGACATGCACACAGAAGCACACAAACACAATTGCACACACAGACACACAGACACACACACACTGACAATGCAATACAAACAGGCTGATTTTTTTTACAGACACCAGTTCATCACTGTGTAGCACACACACACACACACACACACACACACACACAGACTCCAGATCGCTGGGCTTGATGTTGCAGTTCTTTAGAGTCTGTTTACACGCAGCACACGCACACACACACACACACACACACACACACACACACACACACACACACACACACATCACACACACACACACACACACACACACACACGCACACACACACACACACACAGGGAAGATTGCTGGCCACCAACAAGTACAGTTGCTTGCATGCCGCTGTGGAACTGTTTTAGGATGCCAAGAAATTTGGAGGGGACGCCAAATTTCTGCAGTATGGTCCAGAGAATGTCACGGTTAACTGTGTCAAATGCCTTTGTAAGGTCAATGAAGGTGATATAGAGGTCCTTATTTTGTTCCTTGCATTTCTCCTGAACTTGGCGCGCAGCGAAGATCATGTCCAGAGTGCTTCGATCCTTCCTGAAGCCGCATTGTGTCTCTGGGAGGATGTCTTCGGTAATGTGCGATGTAAGACGGAACAGCATTACTTTTGCAAGAATCTTGCCAGCAACAGAAAGTAGGGAGATGCCACGGCTGTTGCCACAGACTGACTTGTCCCCCTTCCTTTTGTAAATGGTGACAATGTTGCTGTCTTTCCATTCCTGAGGAAGTGTCCCGTTTTGCCAGATGTTGCAGATGAGGTGGTAAAGCTTCCGTGTCAGGAGATAACCGCCGAATGGATTAGTCCAGTAAGTGCCAATGTTTGGACCTGGGGTGCATTCATTGTGATGTATTTCTTTTTCAGCTGAAAGATGGTGTTAGTTACAATCAACTGATGCTCAGAGCACAGAGTGAGGAGTCGGAGGCCATTGCTGTTTATTTTCCCCGTCCCGTGCCTTCCGATTACTTGTTTCCAGAGCCTGGCATCAGTACCTACTCGGGCATTGAAGTCACCCATCAGAACAAGTTTATCAGAGGCAGGGATTTTGGATATGGTAGCATCCAGGGACTCGTAGAAGGCATCTTTGGTGTTATCGTCAGCATCCAAGGTGGGAGCATAGGCGCTGATTAAAGTTGCGAAGCGACCTTTTACCAGGGGAATACGCCAGGTCATAAGCCGTTCACTGATGCCTTGGGGGGACTCGGGGATGTTACTGAGTAAGCTGCTTTTCACAGCAAAGCCAACTCCATGGAGTCTTCGCTCATTCTCTGGGAGACCCTTCCAGAAGAAGGTGTAACCTTCACCAACTTCTGTGATTCTCTCCATCCCGTCTCGAGCATCGAGGAGGGTGCGAACATTCCAGGAAGCCAGGTTCATAGCATGGGTTTGATTATATTTCGTTTTCGACCGCAGAGGGGGGATGCCTTGGTGGCTGCGGTGGGCCACCCAGGTGTGGTGGAACAAGCAATGTTTAGGTCACCTTTTCTAGACCCTTCCCCTATAAGGGGTGAGCAGTGCGGACCCTGAATAGGGCTGCTCAGACGCACAGGATGCTGCCGATTGTTGCTCCATCCCATCTTCGCAACGACCATCAATCCTGTACCGCCGCTGTGTAGGATTCAAGCTAGAAGCTTCCAGTCACATCCATGACCTGCCCCCGTCACTTTATCCTATCGCCAGTGGACTTATATGGTGGAAGCTGAAACCTGCGCTACTAGTGGATTTAGTGTGAGGGACGGGGCGCGCAATTCCTTCCCCCACATACTTGGCCGCACTCACTGTATTCCAGTGGCAAGAGTGAAGACCCGAGACGACCTTCAGGTGAGTGCGGTTGCAAGGGGCTGCCGGTGGTCCGATCTGTTGGACTCCGCCTACGCCTACCCCTGGGTGCGGATTTGGGATCACTCTTTGTCTGGCCTCTACCCTCCGACCTGTTCGGCTTGGGTGACCCTGCCAGGAGTACAAGACTCCAGCCGACATAGCTCTCGGGGTCACGGAGACGCGCAAAGTGAAAGTGAAGAAATGAAAGTAGAAAAACAAAATACACGAGCTGCTGGAAAGGAAACCACTCTTGCGGCAAATGTACACATGAATCGAGAAAAAAAAGAGCCACTCAAGAGTCTTGCACTGCGCCTACTGGGCTAGCCACGAATGTTAAAGTTAGTATTTAGTTTTGGTTCACACCAGCCGATATCTCTCAATTTCCATCTCTAGATTTGTCAACGTTTTGCCACGTTGAAATGCTGACATGGACAGTTCGACCATGGTTGACAACCAGTCCTGGAAATTACAGAAACGAGCTCGCTCAGTCGGTAGAGCATGAAACTCTCAATCTCATTGTCGTTGGTTCGAGCTCCACATTAAGCGACTACATTTTTTGACCTTCTTCCACTTGATTCCACAAAGCATTTTCATATCAGTTAAGATCAGATAAACTACATTTATGTCACAATGGAGAATTTACCATTTCACATAAACAAAGTTACCAAAGGAAGAAGAGGAGGAAAATATATATACGGTGCTGTAAAGTCATCCACTCTTGCGGCACCATCTTGAAGTCAAAATAAAAAAAATAATACAACACATAAGATGCACATCGCCATTCAATGTTAACAATATTTCTACATCCTTCTTGTTGAAGTCGTCGAGATGAAAGAGGAGAGGATCAATATGTCCTTTCACCAGTGGATCCTTTCACGGTCTGCATTTCAGCTTGCACTTTCAAAATGTTGGATTTTAACAATGTAATCTCTGTTGTTTTGCTAAGATTGAATTCATGGCGATTTTAGTTGGCATGGGGCTGGATATATTGGGAGTTTAAAATGTCTTTTTTTGTTTTTCATTTAATATTCATATTTACTTGTTCATTCTTACCTTAAATAATTCACGATGAAGTGCATCCCTTTTGACATTGATGTGATTCATTTTCAGAATTTCAGAAAAACTTGAAATCTCAAAATCCAAGCACCCAACGTGGGGCTCAAACCCTCAACACCAAGAGCCTCATGGTCTACCGACTAAGATAGCCCGGCTCAATGGACCATCACTTAAAGGTACACCATCACCGCAGCAAGAACCTGAGTATGTCGGTGCTTTACGCTCGTATTCTTGCTCTGGTGAGTCGCTTGAAACCAGTTAAAAAGATCACGTGTGTGAGTTTGCATATCAATAACTGGACGACACAACACAAAGTCGCTATTGTTCAACAATTAAGATTCTTCCCACATACTGCATTTCCTTCTCTGCGACTGTCAACCCAACTTCACTTGACCGCGGCGCCGCTGCCATGGACACCTAGCGCACCCACCCACCCACACACACACACACACACACACACACACACACACACACACACACACACACACGCACACACACACAGGAACACGCACACGCGCAAAAATCTCCGTATTTTCCGGTGTATAAGGGGCATCCAAAAGCCTTTATTTTCTTCAAAAGATAACACTGTGCCTTATACCTAAAGTACCATATTTTCTGGTGTATAAGGCGCATCGGAGTATAAGGTGCGCCACCAATGAATACTGTATTTTCAAAGTTTTTCTGTATATAAGGTGCACCGGACTATAAGGCACACCTTTAAAAAAAAACAAAGAAAAACATTCTTTCCGAATATAATATATAACTATATAAAAGCTTCCCAAATGTAAGGCACACCACATTATAAGGCGCCACAATAGGCTGCGGTTATGCACTACTTCTACAAAATGTGAGTGAAATGGAGTCGGTGGATAATGACAGTAGTTGCAAGACCTGTTGTGGCTCCATATTACTTCACATATAAGGCACACCTGTGTATAAGGCGCAGGGTCATCTTTTTAAGAAAAATAAGGCTTTTGGATGCACCGAAAAATACGGTAATATTGAGCCACAACAGGTCTCGCAACTACTGTCAGCAGCCACTGACTCCAATTCCCCCTGTAGAAGTATTGCGTAACCCCCGCCTCAACTGTAGCGCCTTATAATATGGTGTGCCTTATATTTGGAAAACTTTTACAAATTTCTATATTTTAATTGGAAAAACGTTGTCATTCATTGAAGATGCGCCTTATACTCCGGTGCACCTTGTATATTCTCGAGGACTTGCACACTGCAAGACTCCAAACTAGGGTGCGGAAAATCATACTGGACCCTCCGCACCCTGCCCACCACCTTTTCCAGCTACTCCCCTCAGGCAGGCGCTACCGATCCATGCGCACCAAATCCAGCACACATTTAAACAGCTTCTTCCCCCAAACCATTAACGCTTTGAACAGTAGCCCAAATGGAGTTTTATAGTGCCTCTTTGCAATTTTTTTGCTGACGATACTAGTGCAGCGTGTGACCGGAAACAAATTCCTTGTGTATTCTACATACTTGGCAATAAAGATGATTCTGATTCTCATATGGAAAAAGTTTGAAAATACTACATTCATTGGGGGTGCGCCTAATACTCTGGTGCGCCTTATACACCGGAAAATATGGTAAATGGCAGGTTAAAAACAAAACGCACCTCAGAAACAAGACTTGAGAAGACCAATCACGTTAAGACAGCAAATTCCGATTCGAGACAATCTATCAACACAAAAGCTACGCCCAACGTGGGGCTCGAACCCACGACCCTGAGATTAAGAGTCTCATGCTCTACCGACTGAGCTAGCCGGGCTTGGGACACTTTGTCCAACTGCTAGCAGATGGAGAATTATTGTTACTGTCAGGACTCCATTGAGACTTTCTGTGTTCCTGTGGATTGTGATCTTGTTCATTGAAGAGATTTGGTCAGTGAGACACTCTAGCACTGAAAACAGGCGCTATTGTTATTTTAGTACTCTTCGACAATTTATCTCAGCACTCCCAAACCTTGGCAGTGTTTTCGGCCATAAATCAAAGACATGTTGGCATGCTGCATTCCACACGCGTGACTGGGCCCTTACACACACAATGAATACATCTTAGGGTCATATCCAAGCATGCATTCACCTGCAAAGTGATGCACCAAAAGAATGCAGAATATTTATGAATGGTAACAAACGCACAGAAAATCATCAACTGGCACAAATGGCGTGTGTGAATAGTTTGTGAGCATTCGACAGCCTGTTATCTGCAGCCCGGCTAGCTCAGTCGGTAGAGCATGAGACTCTTAATCTCACCACGTTGGGCGGCTGCTATTAGAGCCAGGTGAGAGGCGAAAAAGGCTTGTCAGATATCCTTTTGTACCCCAGTGGTATGCCAATGCACCCGCTCAGGCACAGGTGTCAAAGTCAAGGCCCGCGGGCCAAATCCGGCCCGCCACATCATTTTTTTCGGCCCGCGAAAGCAAATCAAACTTGTTAAATTCCATGATGATTGCTAAAATCTGAGCCAAAATGTCATATTTTTGGATGTCAACCACAATAAAAGTCATTATTCTTGACTTCAGATTTGAAAACGAGTTATTCATTAATTTGCTGTGTGCTCTATATGTAATATTTTAAGGGATTTAAACATTGTAATGGGTTCCCCAAATTCATAACGGCCCTCGAGAGGAAACCATAACTACAATGTGGCCCGCGGCAAAAAAATGACTTTGACACCTCTGCGCTAAGGTGATCACATAATAAGCTCTATACCATCGAAATACAATGAAACCTCGGGTTTCGAACGACTCACAGTTCGAACAAATCGGTCTGAACAATAAATTCGAGAAATTCTTGCTTCGGAGTTCAAACGCCGGTACGACGCGTGAGTGCGTACGCGAGGGTGGGATGCTAATTCTTTTCTTTATCCTTTTTTTTATTTTTACACGTTCATGTTAGCGTAATCTTTCGTACGGAAGATTACGATAATGCGTACGTTTAGCCTGCGTTACATTTATGTTTATGTTATTTGTGTCTTTGCCATTTTGCTTAACATTTTCTGAGATAGACATTGCTTTTATGTGTTACAAACCGCTTTTCGAACGGGGTTCTGGAACGGATTAGACAGTTCAACGATTCCACAAAGTTGTTCCCGACACTTCTAATATTTTCTTTGCTGACTTGTTCATAATTGACACGCTCGTATTTTCACTGACAAGTTCTTGACTGACTGACACGGTCCGATTGGGCCGAGACGGCGAGGCAGACAGACACAAACACAGAAGTGTAGGGGGGGTCCGAGACAGAGACGTCGCCGGGTATGGGAGGTGGTCATGGGAGAGCAACTGTCCTTAAATATGACCACGGCAAGACGTTTACACGAATGCCTGTGTGTGTGTGTGTGTGTGTGTGTGTGTTTGGGGGGGGGGGGGGGGGGGGGTGTCAATTCAATTCATTAACGAGAAGGACTTGTTTTGAATAGCTGGCTGGCTGCAGAAACGTAAGCGCCGTCATTTTGCGTTTGAAATTGGAAAAGACACTCGGGAAGCTGCTAATGTTCATCAAGAAAGTCTGCTGCGCTGATGAGAAGCTCCCTGACTTTGCGTCTGTAACACGTGGACAGAACTTGCCTAATGAAAATAAAGTTATCATTCAACAAAGAAGAAATAAATGGGCTGGAGAACGCTCAATTGTTAACTGTCAATCAAATACCGCGAGTAAGATCTGGAAAAAATGGATGCTAGCATCTTTCTTATGTTCATACCAAAATCACACGTTTCCTTCATTCATTCATTTATTTATTGTGGCTGAAATACTGTACATCATACAGCGTCATCATGCTGCAACGATGAGGCACTCTAAAAAGACTAGGTTTCCACAGTGGCTGTCAAATTCGATTTTTCCCTCCTTGTTAGTTTGCATTCATGAAATTGGGCATCAACAGCTAAAGTGTTATCATGCAGCCGCGTCGATCCAAAAACAAGAGGACTTTTCCAGGTGTCGGCACAGCTAGCTAGAGGTTGCTAACCGCTAGGTGCAGGCGACTCAGATGAAAGATAATGCAGATAAAATGGCTGCTGTTTTTGTATTGAGGGGGTGTCACACTCCACAAAAGATGTGAAACTTTAACGTGATTGGTCTACAATTAAGTGTCACTCAGCTCAACGTTATTTATTTTAGTCACTCTATAACGGCAATTTTCTCTTTAGCGCTGGTGGGTGCGTAAACAAGTGGTTTCGCCATGTCCGCTTGAAACCTCATACGAATTGACTTTTGCGCGCTAACGAGTGCGCACATCGACAAGGGCAGTGGACGGTGAGACGGCAAGAGGAAGTGCGTACATTCCAAGCTAATCCTGATAGGATACAAGAATACGTCGACCGGGGCGCGAAACACATTGGCAACGTTGACACTTTGGCAGCGACGCTTATTTATGAGGAGCTGCTCTAAGCTTGTTTACGCAGCGCTCGTGTGAAAGGACGCGAGTGCTTTCGCGCGCATACGTGTGGCCCCAAGAATACGCGGCGTATTCTTTCAAAGAAACATCCTCCAAAGTGTGTGTGCGTGTCTGTTTGCTCAGTGAGAACAAAGACAGCAGTATGTCCCGCAGAGAGCGAGATTGGGCGAGACACATCCAGAGTATATTACTTATTTATCTAACTTAGAAGTGTTTTATCCCACGTGCCATAAATCTAACAAGACTCTCCGCCCACACGCGGTCGTGCGCGTGCGCATACATCTGTCGGCTATTGTGTTTCAAACACTGGCTTGCGTTTTTCTTTGCGGCTCACAATAAATCATGACAATGTCACGTAAAAAGCTTGGCGTAGCAATCGAGTGACATTGCGTGTTGTGAAAAGTAGATAGTTTGTCTTTTATCTTTTTATTATTATTTTTTTTACCATGAGTCTGTCAATGTAGGCATTTCAATCAACAATGTCATAAATGACAAGATATAGCATAACCCCCCGCCCTCCCAGGAATCACGATTCAACGTTCACAGCCCTGAGGTACACACACACACACACACAGACACACATATATATATATATATATATATATATATATATATATATATATATATATATATATATATATATATATATATATATATATATATATAGGAGGGTGTGTGAGAACAAGCACAAAGGAACATTGTAAAAAAAATTGTGTGCTCACAATCCTGTATTTACTCCTTTTGGAGTAAGTCTGGAACGTATCCCTCGCGCTAAACTGGGGTTCATTGAAGGTCGACGAACTGTAGAATTGCTGTCCAATCAACTGTCTTTTAAAAACATCACCAAGCACTATCGTCAGGATCAAAGTTCGATTCCCACAGAAATGAGGCGCATCTCAACGTGTGTATGGCTGACTTTGCCGGCGTCCACTTTGAGGTGTTTGCTGAGGCAAAAAACAGCTGCTCAAACACACTTGGTGGATTTGTGCTTCATTTCGTTCCAGATTATTTCAGTCTTTCGTTCCCGTGGCACTGTTGACATGCTTGAGTGAAGACGAGTCACCAGTGCACGCATGTTTTCTCACTTTTTTTCAGACGGATTACTTCCTGTTCTGCTCAATGTTACACTTCCTTCCTGCAAGAGGGGCCAGAACCCTTTTCTTTGTTTGCTTTGGAGCTTTTGGAAAAGCGTCCTCTTGCAAGTTCATTTCGGAGAATGTGCAATACACTTTTGAAAAGGGTTGATAATTGGAATAATAATGAAAAACATCCAGAAAAAATACAAAAATGCACAGTCAATGCCAGGTTATCAGGGGATACGATCCACGTTAGTTTGTGTTGGTGCACACAACCCGCAAATGAAACCCAGCTCGGCTAGCTCAAGAGTTAGAGCCTGAGACTCTTAATCTCAGGGTCATAGGTTTGAGCCTGATGTTGGCAGTGTCTTTTTTTAGGAAACTTTGTTGGATAAAGTGGATGACAATGACCTTCCCCACCAGTCTCCGTTGGTGGACAGAACACCAAAATACTCAAAGGATAACGGATTCACCACAGTCAACGACCTGTGTTTGAGCTTCGGATAAAAACCCGGCTAGCTCAGTCGGTGGAGCATGAGACTCTTAATCTCAGGCTAGTGGGTTCGAGCCCCATGTTGGGCGCGTTTGCTTTAGTAAACCTTGTTGGGTAGAATCGACAACAATGATGTTCTGACCGTTCTTTGTTGGTGGACAGAAAGCCAAGGCATTCAAAATTTCACAACCCGTCTCATGGATTCTCCGCACTGGAGTACCTGTGGTAGAACTTAAAAACCCTGCATGGCTGGTAGCTCAGTCGGTAGAGTGTGACACTCTTCATCTCAGGGTCGTGGATTCGAGTCCCATGCTGAGTTTGTGTTTTTTTAGGAAACTTTGTTGGATAAAGTGGATGACAATGACCTTCCCCGCCAGTCTCTATTGGTGGACAGAACACCAAAACACTCAAAGGATCACGGATTCACCACAGTCGACGACCTGTGTTTGAGCTTTGGATAAAAGCCCGCCTAGCTCAGTCGGTAGAGCATGAGACTCTTAATCTCATGGTCGTGGGTTCGAGCCCCACGTTGGGCGCATTTGCTTTAGTAAACCTTGTTGGGTAGAATCGACAACAATGATGTTCTGACCGTTCTTTGTTGGTGGACAGAAAGCCAAGGCATTCAAAATTTCACAACCCGTCTCATGGATTCTCCGCACTGGAGTACCTGTGGTAGAACTTCAAAACCCTGCATGGCTAGTAGCTCAGTCGGTAGAGTGTGACACTCTTCATCTCAGGGCCGTGGATTCGAGTCCCATGTTGAGTGTGTGTTTGTTTAGGAAACTTTGTTGGGTAAAATGAATGACAATTACCTTCCCCAACAGTCTCTGTTGGTGGACCGAACACCAAAACACCCAAAATTTCATCACCCGGATCGACGACCTGTTTGAGCTTTGGCAGGCAGCCTGGCTAGCTCCGTCAGTAGAGCAAGAAACTCTTAATCTTTGGGTTGTGGGTTCAAGTCCCATGTTGGGCGCATATGCTTTAGTCAATTTTGTTGGGTAAAATGGATGACAATTACCTTCCCCATCAGTCTCTATTGGTGGACAGAACACCAAAACATCCAAAATTTCAGCACCTGGATCACGGATTCACCACAGTCGACGGCCTGTGTTTGAGTTTTGGATAAATGTGTTTGAGCATTGGACAACAGCCCGGCTGGCTCAGTCGGTAGAGCATGAGACTCTGAATCTCAGGTTCATGGGTTCTTTGGGTGTATTTGCTTTAGGAATCTTTGTTGGGTAAAATCAACGGCAATGACTTTCCGACCATTCTTTGTTGGTGGACAGAACACAAAAGCACTCAATATGTATCAGCAATATCAGCACCCATGTCACGGATTCTCCGCAGTGAAGTACCTGTGTTCGAAGTTTAAAACACAGCCCGGCTAGCTCATGGAAATTACAGAATTGCCCGGCTAGCTCAATCGTTAGAACATGACACTCTTAATCTCAGGGTTGTAGGTTTGAGCCCCACGTTGGGTGCATTCTCTATCGGAAACTGTTGGATAACTGAGTTTCATGTGTCGACCCCTAGTATTGTAACGCACACGGAGGTGAACAGGCGAGCGCGATTGTTGCGGCTTGGAATTGAAGCAGATTTATGTGCAACAGGAGATGTGAGACAATCTCTTTTCGTCAATGGATGCTACAGCTGCGTGTTTGCTTTCAACATTTAGCTTGTAGTCGACGTGCACGTTCCACCATGATGTCCCTGATCCACTGGTGGAAAGAAGCTTTGATCCTCTCCTCTTTCATCTAGAATTGCTTCATGTCATCACAAAGAGGGTACAGCAAGTCCTGAAGAATGAATGTCTCTCTGTGTCTTTGTTTTGTCATATTGTCTCTATGCTGTCATATTATTTCTTATTTAGTTTTTTTTGTTCTTTTGACTTCAAGACGGCGCCCCGAGAGTGGCTGCCTTTCCAGCAGCTCATGTATTTTGTTTTTCTACTTTCATTCCTTTCATCACTTTGCTGCTGTGAAATGTAAATTTCTCCACTGTGAGACTAATAAAGGCCAATCCAATCCAATCCAATCCAAAAAGATCTCAGACGCGATGACATAACTTATGCTTATCAGCTGTCTTTTGTTGCCTCGCCTTCCCTCACTGCCACGTTCATCTCCCGCTTTTTATAGCCCTTAGCAGACATACCCCAAAGTGTGTGTGTGTGTGTGTTTCAGGGTGAGGGGTGGTAGGTGTGTATTTATTGAGGGACAGAGAGAAGAGGCGTAAAGGCCAGATGATCTCAGCTTGAGTCTGTTTCACGTACACACCGTGCTTTGGCTCGTGATAGCTCGTCTCCACCTAACTGGAGATAAACTTGATGAATTGGAGCGTTTGCCAAGATTCAGGAGATTTTTGTGCTAAGACTCAGCACCTATGTGAAGGCAGGAAAAGTGGTCGTTCGGGAGTTGTACAGATGGACAAAAAAAAAATAATGAGGCAGCCTGGTGACATCTTTATGCGGCGGACATTAAAGGTTAGCTGTTATTGGTCGCCATGGAGACAGTGTGCTGAGAGTGGGTAGTGTCATGGGTAGAGAAGTTACAATTAAAGTAAAATATCCATAAACATTGGGTCAAAGACAGCTAAGGCTCGATTATGGGCCGTCTCTAAAAGTGATCCTAATTATCCTGATGTATGGCGGCCATAAAGAGTCATTTGTCCTCCATGAGCCCCGAAATCGTAAATGTTCGACCTATTCAATATTTTTGATGGCCGCTAATAAAGTATGCGGTCAACATTTAGTCAGGCCGAGCCGCAGACTGACTACGCAATTCGAACTTTGAATACAATGAAAGCCATTCAGGAAGTTAAGCTAGCGCTGCATTTTGGTCATCTGCTTCCATTCAAGACAAAAACACACATAGCTCTAATTGGGTTGATTTAAAAAGAAAAAAATGTCTTTCCTCCTTTCCCATCAAAATCAGTAAAAGCTCGATTATTGGATTTCTCTGATGACAATTGTCAGTGATTATCGTCTGATGTGAGATTTTTTTTTGAGGGGGGAGTCGTTTGTCCACGGACTAAAATCATGCAGTCGCGCTAACAGAGGCGTAGTGGAACCGGACTGACATTGTTTAGGACTTAATGATGGCTAAGTGCGTTACTCTCAGATCAGCGTCGGCTAGCAAAAGTCGTTACAAAAAAACACCACAACACACACACGCACGCGCACATGCGCGCGCACACACACACACACACACACACACACACACACACACACACACACACACACACACACACACACACACACACATAGGGACGCACACGCGGTCGCTTCTGAATCCGGCCCATTGCAGTCTTTTTCACAGCTAATGTGCTTCCAAAGCGCCGACGCGGTGCTATCTGACTGGCCAAATGCCAGGAAGTAATCGTTGAGGCAAACCTAATTTTTTTCCTTCTTGTTTTTAAACATCAAACCATTAATTCCTTGCGTTAAAATAAGGAGGGTTCTTTATTCTGGCACTTGAATGTGTCGAATTAAGTTCATCTGACTATTATTAATACTGTATTACCTAGTTGTAGACATTAAATATGAGTCATAATGCGATTAATCTTTCCGCCATTATTGCCGAGCGTGTGTGTGTGTGCGTGTGTGTGCGCGCGCGTGTATCTATGTTCTCATAGGCAGGTCATGTCTGGGTCAATCTCTCTGGCTCCAGCACTTCCCCGCTTTAAACCCTTCACCTCCCCACACTCAGCTCTACACACACAAAATGAAAGCAATGTTGCATTTGCGCATTGTGATGAGTACAAGTAGCATATTTGAGCTTGAAAATGAGTCGATGGCACCCAAAATAAATTGACCCGGATTGAGAACGGAGGACAACCGTCACAAAGAAACTTTTGTGACATCCTCAATTGAAGGATTGAACACAATAGCATCGTGTACAACAGGGGTCGGGAACCTATGGCTCGCGAGCCATATATGGCTCTTTTGATGATTGCATATGGCTCGCCGATAAAACTATATACATATTCTCGTTTTTTTCGCCGTTGATCTCCCGTTGGGGCTGCAGTTGGCGGAAAGCTCAATTTTGATTGGATGACACTGGCCGTCAGTCGAAACAGGTAAACGCCCCTTTAAATGAGCCCCACGAGTGCACTTCAGCTTGAATTCACAGAAGGATTCATGAGCCTTTGAGGAGAGAAAATGTTCGGATTCGAATTTGCAATGAAACAACACCATCGATGAAACAGTCGAATGTCAGTGACATTTTAACAAGCCCCGTGTTAACGTTAGCATCAACATACTGCTGCGAGAAGTAGATTGCAGATAGCAAGTGTGGAAGCTTATGAGCCGTGCGCAGGCTAGCTAGCAGTAACTCCGCCTCCGGACCGGCAAGTTGAATTTCCTTCCGATCGTTTGCCTGGATTTTTACTCATAACGAGGAACGGAAAAACATTCATGTTAACGGTGAGTACTATCACAAAGTTAGTTTAAATAATCCATTCTGATATTTTGTTGAAAAGTGACCGCGCGTGTTTGCGTGTGCGCGCCCGTGTGTGTGTGTGTGTGTGTGTGTGTACGCGCGCGCGTCCGTGTGTGTGTGTCCGCGCGCGCCCGTGTGTGTGTGCGCGCGCGCGTGGCTCTCGCTGAAGAACATTTCTAAATATTTTACTTTTATGGCTCTCTTAGTCAAAAAGGTTCCCGACCCCTGGTGTACAAGAATCTTTCTCTCTGAATCACATGCAGAATGTGACTGGATGATTAGCATATTTACATATTAATTTTTGTTGACAATTCGTTATAGTGACCATTCGGCATGAACTGTACAACTACGACCAAAGTGGAATTTAGTCTGTATTTCACCTTTCTTTCACTCTCTGCTTTCAGCAACCTCACCAGTAACAAAGATAAAATACAGTAAAGTCTCGTTATATCGATATTCAAGGGAGTCCGAAAAAATATCGATATAACCGGGACTATCGATATATCCGACCCTGTTTGCATGTAATTTTCTTCGTGCGTGCATAGAAATAGTATCGATATAACCGGGACTATCGATCTATCCGATATCGATATAACGAGACTTTACTGTAATTAGATTATTTATTTAAATTGACAGAGATCAGAATGAAACCTTTCAAACTGCACCCGACTAAAAGCTGTGAGAAAGCCCATTTCCTCCTCCCCCAAACCAAAATGACTGTTTTTATTCATTTTCAGGACACCCCCTTCAAAGCTCAACGACACGCAAGCAGCGGTAGACATCAGGTTGTGTGGTTCCAAAATCAAACGCACACTTCCACTCTCCTGAGCGATCACAACAAAGTGAGAGAGTGCTGAAGTACACGCCAGCACATCCCTGCAGACATTCCAGCGGTTTGCGGTGTGATTGATGGAGTCAGTAGAACTGGTCCCACTGGGATGTTCCCACTTAATTGCTGTCTGTCCACACACACACACACACACACACACACACACACACACACACACACACACACACACACACACACACACACACACACGCACACACGCGCGCACACATACTTTCATGTGAACGTCGCATCATGATTTTATGCTGGGGGGGATGTAATCATTCCAAGAGCAAATGCACTTTTTCAAAATTAGCAATGAATGTGTGCACCTAAGGAACCCATTGGGTCTGTTTTTATTTTTCATTGTGCCAGTTTGAAGTGATACCAGGGTCAATGGGGCAATCATGGCCAGTCATAGACCATAATAAATGAGGACAAAAGAAGTAATCAGTTTAGCTTCAGGGAATAGTCCTATGCTCCCCCCGACCTGATAGCAGGGATATAGAGAAGTACCAGCAACATTTTAGTTCGCTGACGAAGCTTCTCGGATGAGGCGCGAAACGTCCGACAAGTTCAAAGAAGTACAGATGACAGCTGAAGAAACCTTTTCATCGATGCCAGTTTGCTTCTTTCAATTTTGTTCCCTGGTATTTTAGATAATGTTCCTTTTTTGATGAATTTTGAGCCCAGTCTACGTTACCCGCAAGTAGTGGGTTTTACGGGGTATCAAAACTTTTGGACAGAAGCTGAATCAGTAGTTCTATTTTTACAAAAGTATTTGAATTTTTACCTAAGTACAGAGAGTAAGTATTTTAACCACAGTGTGTGTGTTTCTGCTCTGGATGTCTGTGTGTGTGTTTTAAGTAGCAGCGGCATTACAGGGGATGTAAGAACACACTAAATGTAGGAATGTGAAGTCAGTGGAGCGATTTGACAAAAAAACTCGGCGTAATTATAGTTTGCCGATCTGGACTCAGTGATTTGAACAGAATCCGTCTGCACCACTTCCACTGTAGTGTGAAAGCGACACGGCAATCCGAAGTCTGCAACGAGTCATCAGGAAACCTGGCCAAGGCCACATTTGAAATGAACATTTTGGCTATGGGGGTGCAAGTTTATAAATAAACGCTTGTAGCGCGGACTTAAGATATTGATTACTACGATGGGCAACCGAGGACAAGAATGCTGATGTTACTCTAAAAACTCAAAATCAAAGTAGGGTGCCCCAAGGATGTGTTCTCTCTCGTCGCTGTTCTCCCACTAAACCAACAACTGCAGTTCAATATTTGCAGACAACACATTCATCGGCTTCATACTGAAAGGAAGTGGAACAGCTGTCGATCTGGTGCAGCCAACAAAACCCGGAGCTGCACACGTTTAAGACTGTCAAGATGACCGTGGACCTCAAGACAGATCTTGAAGCCACAGCTGCCCCCTTGTATTGTCCAACTGCTATGTGTCAACGAACGAAACTTGGGAATTATAGGCTCTCAGGACCTGGAGAGGGAGAACAACATCAACTCCGTCCTGAAAAAAAGGCCCCAGGAGAGAATGTACTTCCTGAGGTTCTTGATTGCCACGGGAGCCGTTGAGTCTGTTCAACACATCAGACTTTGAATCAGTCCTGTGTTCTTCCAACACAGTCTGGTTTGGTGCGGCCACAAAGAAAAAGGATAAAAAACAGCTACACCTCCCACTGACGCTTAAGGATTTGCACTCTGTAAGTACCAAGTCAAGTGCAAGGAAAATTGAGCAGCGACATCCTGGTCACCACTCTTCCAACTACAGACTTTATGTAGGTTAGCGATCAAACTACGCACACAAAAACAGGCAAACTAAAACAGCGCCTTCACTCTTAAGAAAAACTCCACAAATACCTAACTCAAAGGCCACCATAGCACTGTGCTAATGTTTTCCAACTAGCGCGCCACTGGTCAGGTTATCTTTGGTTGTGACTCAACAATTTTGGACGGCTGTCAGCGGGTGGTACTACTGCTCAAGGGGTAGTCTTCCATTCTGTAAAGATACTTTATACTTAAGCATCATATCTTTATCATAGTTGCTCATCCTACCAGAGACAAATTCTTTGCATGTTTTACATAACAGGCCAAAAAAGAGGACTCCGATGTAGATAAAAATACCTTTAAATAGACAGTCCCGTTTTTACAAACCAAAATGTCCTTATTTTTTCAATGGTCTCACATTCTCGCATCACTTCGAGGAAATGGAATTTTTAAAAGGTGCACCGGAGTATAACTCGCACCCCCAATGAATGATGCATTGAAGTTGTTCTCTCAGATTTGTGCTTGTATATTTTAGGTGGTTTACTTGAGGCTCACTATCAATTCATGTATCATATTCCATAATTTAGTTTTTTTTCTAATACAACACAGATGATCAAGATAATACTCAAATAGGCTAGGATATTTTCCGTTGTATAAGGCGCACCGGGGTATAAGGTGCACCCCCAATGAATGGTGTATTTTCAAACTTTTTCCACATATAAGGCGCATCGGACTAATAAGGCACACCTTCAATGAATGAAAACATTTTTCCAAATAAGATAATAATATATAAATACAGTGAGACCTTGGCTTACGAACTTACGCTTACGAACAGACAGTGTGTAAGGCGAAAAGTGTGTATCCCAAAAACATTTTCCCATAGGAAACCATTAAAAGTAATACAGTGAGACCTTGGCTTACAAACTTACACTTACGAACAGACAGTGTGTAAGGCGAAAAGTGTGTATCCCCCCAAAAAAATCCCATAGGAAACCATTAAAATGAGAATAATCTGTTCTCAGGTCTCCATCAAATATAATTTTCAACTAAATAAGCCTTAAAACTACACACAACATACCTTATTCTATGTATAATAAATGTGCTATTGTATTGTAATGAAAGAAATACACTGCACTATATAATAAAGTCACTTTATTTACATTTGTGATGGTCGTTGATGGCTCTTAATTGACACCTGTTGCTTTCTGATTTACGAAACTGAGGGATCACATTATAATTCATCATGTTGATGATTCTCATAGCCTTTTCTGGATGGAACTGTTCAATAAAAGCCTGCACATCGACTCCCGAATGGCCTGCTTCTGCTTGTCCTCTTGAAGGCAAATCAAATCCTCTGTGTTGAGGACCTCACTATGGTCAGCAACACGCTCCTCGATGTCATCTGCTTACACTTCGAGTCCCGTAGGTGCTGGCAGAGATTTTATTACAACAAGCCTGTCAAGCTAGGCAAAATAAAATGACACACTTGCGATCCCGGAAAGCAACAAACTTACGCGATCGCGGCTAACAATCACCTCGGGCAACGCAAACTCTTGGACTTGCCAGCACAAGCCACAGCGAGGCGCGAGGCGTCGTAATCATGTCACTGGTGAGGTGACAGAGACTCGTTGAAATGTCCCAGTATCGGTGATTAGGCGACCAACACGCACACCTCGTTCGTGTTTCTCAATGATCTCCTTCTTCTCCTCGACTGTTATTTTGTGTCTTCTTCGGCTGGCGGAGGTCGGGAGCGGCGGCCCTGCCCCAGCTGTCAACTCGCACATGAAAATTTCGGTGTCATTAGTCACGTGAAAGCATTGACTAAATAACGCCTTTGTGTCAAGCTTTTTGCGAAGGATGGTAGCAATGATGGACGGTCCCGGGCTCCTTCTTTGTAGAATGGTAGGACAAAGTTACTCTCAGGGAAGTGACACACAGCGTGAGAGGTGTGTCAGGCTGAGATTCACATGACAGCCGCGGTGCGCACATGTGACGCCACAAACGCACACCTCGTTCGTGTATCTCAATGATCTCCTTCTTCTCCTCGACTGTGATTTTGTTTTGTGTCTTCTTCGGCTGAACACGAGCCTGTGGTGGCATCTTTTTCAGTCCCACAACGGCAAAAGTATCGTTGAAGACGATCGACGTGTGCACTCATATAAAGGGGTGTGGAAAGGTAGCCCGGCTGGGACACTGTTCGGTCGTGTGCTTTTGTGTTCTTCTGCCGAAGATTACTCCGCCAGCTGTGGTGGGGCGTGTGCATCGCGAAAATAGTGTGTATGCCAAGGTTTAATTTTCATAAATGTAACGTTCGTAAACCGAAAACTTCGTAAGGCAAGGTGTTCGTAAACCGAGGCCCCACTGTATATAACATTTCCAAATATAAGGCACACCACATTATAAGGCACTACAGCAGAGGCTGGGGTCTGCACTACTTCTTCTACGGGGGGAAATGGAGTCGGTGGTTGCTGACAGTAGTTACGAGACCCGTTGTGGCTCAATATTCACATACTACTTCACATACTACTATACTATACTATACTATACTATACTATACTATACTATACTATACTATACAATGCAATGCAATGCGATACTATACTATACTATACTATACTATACTAATTTCATCACTTTGCTGCTATGAAATGTAAATTTCTCCACTGCGAGACTAATAAAGGCAAATCCAATCCAATACAATCCAATAAAAGAACATCTGTGCGGGGTCATCTTTTGAGGAAAATAAAGGCTTTTGGGGGCGCCTTATACACCGTAAAATACGGTAGCTTGTAAAGTTCGCCAAATAAATTTTGTTTCAGGCTGCAAAACGGACAGATAACATTGAAAATTGAAATGTGTATAAATAAATAACAAATAAATAAATAAATAAATACAATTGAAACGAGCAAAAATGAAAAACAGCTCAATGTTAACATATAATGTAAAATATCAGCAAAATTGTAATGAAAAATAGCATGCTACAGTATTAATATTTTATATAAATTATTATATAATTTTTATGATGTATACATTTCACATGTTGAGGGGAGAGTGTAAACAAAACTCTAAGTTCATACTTGAATATGTACAAAAACAAAACAAAAAGAATTACGGGGGTTCACACATGATTGGCACAGAAAGTGTGGGACACTTTAACCCACCATACTTGACGCAGTTCAGGACGGCAGCCATGATGATTCACCCCAGTTGTAAATCTCAGCAGATGCATGTGACGGTGGCATATTTTGACAGCGCTTTCACCACACTTTTGTCCACTAAATGGCCGTCAGCACACGGGCAGACACACACCGAACACACATAAAGACACATATGTGTACAAACATGCACATGCAGCAAAGTTGGTGCTTCTCTAAAAACAGACAAACGCTCACCGACTTCCTTCCAGACAATAAACATGCCACCGTAGGGGTGTAGCAAGCACTTTTAGAAGAAATAACTTTTTTTGTGTGATTGACTTCTCTAAACCCGAGGCTATTGTTGTATACAACACAAGGGTGTGCGCGCGTGTGTGTTTTCAGATGAGCTGAAGCGCACACATTAGCCTGACATTAACTGTGTGCAAAGCATCGTTCGGCAGCCGCCCCTGTGCTCACTTCCTGTGGGCGTGGTCTGCCGTTTTGTCTGCATTAAACCCTCTTCCTGCGCTAAGGGGCCAGCGCAGCACATGTTGCTTGTGCAGGTATATTTCTCGCTAGCATGCGAATGTGTACATGAACAAGTATGTGCGCATTAATATTTTTGTCTTTATGACTCTTTGACAAGTGTATCAAAATCACCAATTCAGCCATCCATTTTCTGATCAGCTTATCCTTACAAGGGTTGCGGGGCGTGCTGGCGCCTATGCTAGCTATTTTTGGGCGGTACTGAACCGGTTGCCAACTAATCGCAGGGCACACATTGACGAATAACTGTTTGGTGCTCACAATGAGACTGAGGGTTAATTTTGAGTGTTCTCCAAACCTGGAGGAAACCGGAATACCCGGAAAAAAACCCGTGCAGGGACGTGGAGAACATGCAAACGCCAAACAGAAACACCTGAGTTGGAATTGAACACGGTACCTCTGCACTGTCAGGCACATGTGCTAACCCAGTTATCCATCGTGCCACCGGTATTAACTCATTCACTGCCATTCACAAATTTATTCTGGAATTGAAAATATGATGTAGAGCGCCATTCCAGAATTAGTTTGGGTTTTGTTTTTTCTTGCTTGGGTGCCGATAAAACGCTGGCCATGGCCTCTGGCAATGGTTTTTCTCTTTAACAAGGGGGCAGCATTTACCTTTTTTCCATTTTAGCGCTTTGTTCCAGCTTCAGCTGTTGTTAAAGCGCTCAATACATGTTTGTATTGCATTTTATTTCGGTCAGACGCCTTCATTTCAAGCTCATATAACCCCAGATCCATATAATTTAGGAATTAACTTGTTTCTTCTGATAAAAGTAGAGTGTATAAGGTTTCTTATGCTGCATTGACTGTTTATGGTCCTAAAGCTCAATATTCTGTGGGTCCAGGAATTTGAATGACAATGATAAAAATCATGGCACTGGAGTGGACACATTTTAGCACATGTCTGGCAGTGAATGATTTTTAAGCAAATTTGTTGTTTTAGTTTTTTAACATATAAGAACAAAAACAAAGGCTGATTATGCTGCAGTTCGATTTATAAGTCATTTTTCATTTTTCTAAACGTACAGTACAGTCTTGTTATATCTTCTTCTTCTTTTCCTTTCGGCTTTTCCCTTCAGGGGTCGCCACAGCGAATCAATGTCCTCCATCTATCCCGGTCTTGTTATAGTCTTGTTATATCGATATCGGTTATATTGATAATACTGCTTATTACGATACTATTTCCATTTCCCGGCAAATTTCTAGTCTTTTTATGTATAATTAGTTCGGTTTAGTACGATACATGGTTATTAATTATGATAATCCGGTTACAACGGTGCTCTTTTTCATCTCCCGCCGGCCATTTTGCTATGTTTATATAGATACAAAAGCAGTTTAAGGTGAATCGATATTTGCTTAGGGGTTTCTATACAATACCACCATTATCGAAATCTATGTCAGTCGCACCGTTGGTCACGTGACGAAGTCACGTGACCAGCTTCCGTGTCTTGCGCAGTGTAGCAAACGCCATTTTCTACCATAAAGACGGCATACGAAGCGTTGGACTTCGGACCTGGATCAAAGAGGATGAGAACGTCACAATACTGTAGTCTTCTTATACAATATACAGTTGTTTGACACCAATTTCAACCAT
>NC_142739.1:9785000-9827500 GCF_051943395.1 Hippocampus bargibanti
AAATACATGTTTTGTGAATTTCCACCTGGGTTTTTCACATTAACGTTGAGCACGGAGCTTTTTTATTTTTATTTTTTTTACCAAATTGTAGCAACATTGCCAAAATGGCATAAGAGCGAGACACTCATCTTACATTAATTGTGGCGGCACGTAAATGATGTAGACATTTGACAGCCAACTAAAACAACAATTGCATATAATTTTCACTTGTCTTTTTAATTTCATCTTGACACCAAAGGTTATTCTTCAAAGGCTCCCTCCTCCACCTCGCACCGGCCCGCCGAGCGGACCTGTTCGGTGGCGTCTTGGAGAAGTCTGATGTCATTTTTACAAGCGTGTCGCAGCATTCCTTGGCAATGTTGGGCCGGGTGTAACGCACAGCTAATTAAAGGGCGACGAGACACAAGAGGCTTTTCCAGCGCTCCTTTATTAACACGCTGGTACAACAGGGCTGCTAGGACATCCCAGGGTCATTATCACAAGCACTGGTTTCGGGTTGTTTTTCATGTGGGCTTTGCATTTTTTGGATGCCCGCAGAATGTTCAGTACTTTCAAAGAGGTAAACAGAAAGAAACAAACAAATGTGACTTAGCAAGGGGATTCTTCTGAAAGTAAAAATGAAGGAATTGAAAAATGAAATGGGTCTTTTGGAGCTGAAAATGTAATTGGAAAAATGGATTGAATAAAATATCATAATGAACAAAAATAAACAAACACAATGAACAAATCCAAATAAAATACAACAAAATAATCTTTAAATAATAAAAATAAAAATAATAATAATAAAGTCAATTACAAATACGTAAGTTTGAAAATGAAAACATTACTGAAAACTATAAAAGAATTTAATTTCATGAAAATAAAATAGAAGTTAGTGTAAGATTTAAACTCATTCACTGTCTGACGTGCAAAAATGTATCCATTCCAGTGCCAGGGTTTTTGTCATTGTCACTAAAGTTCCAGGACCCACAGAATAATATTACACACACACACACACACACACACACACACACACACACACACACACACACACACACACACACACACACACACACACACACACACACACACACACACACACACACACACACACACACGCACACACACACACACACACACACACACACACACACACACACACACACACACACACACACACACACACACACACACACACACGGTCGACCCATGGATCCCCCGACCCAGCATCCAAGTAAATGCGTAACCACATTTGAGCCGATCAAGCATTTCCGTCAACAGCGGTAGCTAGCACACACAAACAACTTCCCCTCTCGCTTCCTCTTCCTCCTGTCTTGTCATCAACACTATAGAGAACCCTCTCCCCCTCCCTAACATTTCCACAGCGGCAGTCAGCTCTTATCTGAACTCAAACCTATGATGGGCTCAGCTAGCCGGCGTGGTTTATACACACACACACACACACACACACACACACACGCACACACACGCACACGCACACACACACACACACACACACACACACACACGCACACACACACACACACACACACACACACACACACACACACACACACACACACACACAAACATGAATCACTTAGCTTGCAGCCTCAAGTGACCGTTAGCAATGTTAGCATTAGCACCTCTTTATGCTTAACAAGCTACGGTATGGATTTAATTGTGTGAAATTTGAAAGATACAGCTAAGTGGTAGCATGTAACAGCACAGATGGAAATCAATCAGTTCGGGTCATCGTAATCTCAGTTCCCAGAACTGAACAGGATGTCGGCCATTTTGATTTGAATTAATTTAGTTGGGTGACTTCTAAGGCTTGTATTTGGACAAACTCTGGCAATGAAATTGCTCCAAATGGGCCTGAATCCTAACCCGAACCCTCCAACAACCCGTTAACCCAGACTATGCCCAACTCAAGACAAATAACTGCCAAGATCCAAGATAAAATCTAATTAACTCATACCCAAAATTGAACAGGAAGTCATTTTGAAACAGTTCTGTTGAATACAGTTCACCACTTAAACAAACTCAGTCAGTAGCTCACTCACGACGACAGCAAAGACTCACAACACTCCATTGTCTTCTTGCAATTTTTTTTTGAACGACATGACGATTCCAACTGATGTTCTTTTCCACACTTCATGAACTCATTCACTGCCAGACAATGTGCACAAATGTGTCCACTCCAGTGCCAGGGTTTTTGTCATTTTCACTAAAATTGCAGGACCCACAGAATATTGAGTTTTCTGACTATATAAACATTCAATACAGCGTTAGAAACTTTAGACTGTCTTCTTTCATAAAGAAAATAAAGTTAAATCCTAATTTACATGGGTCTGGAGGTATCTGAGCTTGAAATGGTAGCGGCTATACAAAATACAAGACAATACATACATATTGATGTATATGGCGCTTTAACACGCTGTAACAAAGCGCTAACATGGACAAAAGGAAAATGGTGCGCCCTTGTGGAAGGGAAAAACATTGGCAGAGGTCTACCAGGGCTTTATCAACACCCCACCCCCCGCAAGAAAAACAAAAACCCAAACAAATTTAGGAATGGTGCTCAACGTCACACTTTTTCAATTCTCGAATAAATTCGGGAATGGCAGCGAATGAGTTAAGATGACATGCGGGAGGCTTTGTGTGGCGCCACTGCGCAAGGGTGCACATGTTGTCATGCTCTTATCACTGACTGTGAAGCAATACTCCAGGTTAAAGGATGTGAGTGTGTTTGTGTGTGTGTATTCATACAAAGAGGGTAATTACAGGCTCATGCAATGTTTTGACAAATTACACACACACACACACACACACACACACACACACACACACACACACACACACACACACACACACACACACGCATGCACACACACACGCACGCACATACACACACACACACACACACACACACACGCGCGCACGCACACACACACACACACACACACACACACACACACACACACACACACACACACACACACACACACACACACACACACACACACACACACACACTATAGGGCCACGGGAAGTATGTCACCAAAGTCCATGAGTGATAAGTCCAACCAACAATACATTACCTCCTTGTCCCCCCTCTATTCCACACATACACATTCGCACAAACACTTACACACTCGCACACACCTTCAGCAAAAGTGACTCATGTGAACACACAAATGCTCACTTTTAGCTGGTTAATATGTAGTTTCTCATGTGATCAGAAACAAGATTGATGAGTTTAGGCCCAATGAAAAGTACGTGTGTGTGGAAGAGAGATATAAGACGGTATTGCCGCACACACAAATACACTCATTAAACACTGTTAATAACTCAGTTGAGACACAAGCAGTCAATCAATGATGAAACACACGGTCTGGTGTTGGAACAAGGTGAGCCCTGTTTGCACACACACACACATGAAGGCAAATCGTTCACCATCATCCCAGTGATGTTATGTGTATCGAGTACCTAATTTTGTTGTTTTTACACGGCTGGTGACTCGCTTTGGTCTCTGTGTGTGGTTTGTGTGTTGGTCTCTGTGTGTGTTTGTGGCTGGTAGGGGTGGTCAAACAGCTGAGCTGCCAAATTGATTCAAATTGACAGAGAATATACACAGATTGACTGGACACGTGCCCCACCCACCATCCACTAGCGCAGGTAAAAAACACACAGATACACACACCCGTACACACACACTTAGATACACACAAAGTAGAAATAACAGAGGAGACACCAAGTCTGGCTCGGTATTTAAACTCGCAGTGTTTGTCTTTCTGTTTCACTCATCTTTATTGCTCGGCTGTTTATCTACAAAAGGAGCGGACCACCACGGCCATTCCCACTCTCGTTTAGTAGGATTGTGTTGTGTCCGGAGGAATGAGAGGAGAAGAGTTGCTTTGTCAACGTCTTTATTGTGCCACCGTGTTAGTCTACCTGCAGTCGTGACGTCACCGCTGCTTTTTGAGCTGTCGCAACATCATGTAGCAGTGTGACATATGCTACAGATTTTCTATTTTAAAATGACACGGAATCACTTGAAATGGTGCAAGGCATCCCGAGTCTAGTTGAAGTCATGGTCTCTTGTGGACTGACACTTGATCGCTATTCAATCAATAAAGCATATGCGAGTCGTCACATTTTTTTCCACCCAAAGTCTACTGTGGCATACTTGCGCACACCGCCCTATTCAACACGACAGTAGATCACACAATCGAACACGTAGTTTCCTGGAAGAGATTTGATGGATGAATGACACAGTTGGCTAGTTCAAAAGTTCAGTAAGACTACCACTCACACGACAGGGCGTGATGGCGAATTTTAAAACTGTGAACTTTTTAAAATGGTTGCACCCAACACAAAACTATTGAGTCTCGTCTGTTGTGAGACTAGCTTTTTTTTTTGAAGTGGGAACGGAAAGGAAACATAAATACTTGCGGAAAGCTAGCTTGTAGAGATCTAGCTAGTTAGCTAGCTAGCTAATAGACAGTTAAATAGATAGATGGATAGAATAATTTGCAGATGATGTAGCTTGGAGACGGAATTGAATTCCGAGTGAGAGTGACAAAAGAGGTGTGAGCTTTTTAATGACACCTCTCACATGAGAAGGAATGTGTGTGTGTGAGTGTGGTGTGTATGTGTGTGTGAGCGTGTGTGTATTTGTTTATGTGTATATATATATATATATATATACAAAAACAAATAAATATAGCACCCGGGCTGTGACGTGACCTGTCCCTGACCTTGTGCATCCACGTTGTACTTATGAATGCTTTCAAGTCCCTTTGTTGCTGTGTGTGTGTGTGTGTGCGTGTGTGTGTGTGTGTGTGTGCGCGCGCGTGTGTGTGTGTGTGTGTGTGTGTGTGTGTGTGTGTGTGTATGTTGGATGATTCAAAACGTTCGAGTTATCCCAAGCGGCTGGTCATCAACGAGTTCACCTGTTGTGCGGCATGAAGCCCAAGGAAAGCAGGGTGGCAGCTGAAGAGGTCAAAGTGCATCCCAGTTTGTGTGTATGTGTGTGAGTATGCACACACGCATGTTTTTGCATGTGTGTGCTTGTGTCATCCATTGTTATTTTTTTCTCCTCTTTCGAGAACGAGACCCTGCATTTGGTAACTCTACCCTTTTTATTGTCGCTCTTTTGCCACACACACGCACACACACACGCGTACGCGGGCACAGACACACACCGTGTTGTGTTACGTAGCAGTGAAAGCTACACACTGCTGTCCATCGCTAAGCCCTTCCCCTTGATCAGTCGCAGTGATTTTACCTGCACGCACAAACACACACAGACACAAAAAACGGGAATGAATGAAATCTTACAATTCATCCATCCATCCAACCAGGTCTGGCCATCGACTTTTGTCTTTCTGTCAGTCCTTCTAACAGATACACAAATGCGCAAAAATACAGAGTGTGTGTGTGTGTGTATGTGTGTGGTTGAGTGTGTGAGGGCCCTGCCTGGGCCTTTATTCCAGTGCCCCCTGTCCGGGTTCAAAGGTGACATCATTTACAAGCTACAACTGAATACACAAGTCAAGGTGAAGTGGGGGAGTCGGGTGGTCGTGTGTGTGCATTCGAGTGTGTATCGGACAGACTTGTATCGGGCTCATCCTGACCACACTCCTGATCGATTGTCAGGACAGCTGCTGTTCAGACAAGTGTGCGTTTGTGTGTGATGATTTAAATGTTGGAAACATGAAAGAGTGTGCGTATGAGTACACTCATGGCATTCAACCCTATTTGCGGTCCTATCTGAGATCTGAGCTGACCCACAAGGCAACTGACTGAACTGTATGCTCATGTGAATGTCAGCAAAAATCTGTGTGTGTTTGTGTGTGTGTGCTCGTGTGTAAGTGGCCAATTACAGCCTCCTTAACACTTCATTTCTGGCACGCACATGAGCAGCACACCAATGTTACAACTCATGCTGTTACAGGCAGCCTGTCGCGATTGGCGCATGCTTTTTTGTCATTGACTTCTCCATTTGGACACGGGAAAAGATCACTTTGGATTCCGTTTGCTGTATCGATCTATCTCGCTGTCTTGCTATCTAGCTAGCTAGCATTAAATGCATGAACAAACGTTTAGTCATCATGATAATAGTCGTCATCATCATGATCATCATCTTCATGTCGGTCATGATCATCTTCATCATCATCTTTGTCATTGTATTCATCAACTAAATATTAATCATCAACTTTCATCATCTTTTCACCAGCACAAATATGCCAGCACTGTTTTTGATTGGGAGGAATGTTAATGCCATTTGACTCATCGCTGGACAGCTGTGGGGCGATTGTTCTTTTTTTGCGCCTGTAACGGGCAGCATTTTCACTGCCCCGCTTTGTTCAGCGGAAAGGTCCGTGCTGTTGGAAGTCTGCGGCTAGATGGATGCATGACTTGAGGAGATGAGAATAAAGGAGAGTCAGCGCAGATCGCCGATGTGTATGTGGAACTGCCGCAGCTTGGAATTGAAGAGGATTTACTTGGGACAGAAGATGTGAGAGAATCTGTTTTTGTCAATGGATGCTACAGCTTGGTGTCTGGTTTCAATATTTAGCTTGTAGCAGATGTGCACTTTTCACCATGACGTCTCTTATCCACGGGTGAAAAGGACGCTTTGATCCTCTCCTCTTTCATCTAGAACTGCTTCATGCAACAAAGAGGGTGCAGAAAGGGCTTTAGATTGAATGACTGTCTGTGTCTGTCTTTATGTTGACATGTTATTTGTTAGTTTTTTTGTTCTTTTGACTTCAAGATGGCGTCACGAGAGTGGCCGCCTTTCCATCAGCTCATGTATTTTGTTTTCTACAACTTTCTTTCCTTTCCACTTCCTTTCACAACTTTGGCTAATCCAATCCAATCAAATCATTGTCATCATGATCAAAAACCACATCATTGCTGAATCTTTAAATTTGTCCCTTTGTGCTTATACAATGTGTATGCTTAATGGTATATCATCCTGATTGTGGCACTTTCTTTATTGTTAGTTTGTTTACACGGTGTTCAAATTATACGGCCGCACACGGTGCATGACGGTACCAATCTCCAAATAAACTGGAGAGCCCATTGTAAACATCTTGCCTGTTGCCCAAGCTGTAGAGCAACTACGACGTGTTTATTTTGCACCGAAAGTCCCATTCCAAAACTAGGCCAGTCACCAACACACCCTCAAAACCCTGAGGCCAGAGAGGAAGTTCTTGGGCGGACAGTAGATGTTATCTGGTGACGCTCTGGAGTGCTGCATCGTGAGAGAAAAAGACCTTGAGTGAGTCAGTCAATCGCCTTTGGGACGACAACACAGGAAGGATGCCATAAGTGGCTGTTTCCATGGAAACCAGGCCCGCACCCTCACCCTGCTACAAGTGAACTTTTTACCCTTGATGAGAATGCCTTAAACAGGGCCGGGCCACCTACCCCCCCCCCCCCAAACGGCGCCGCATGTGGTCCGGCTTGAGAAAGTGGCAGACGTAAAACCGCACTTCAAACGCACGTTGGCTTTCAGCGGATGACAAAACATTTCCTCGCCAGCAAAAAAAAAACGCTGATGGATAGAGCGTCTTGAAGGTTTATACGGGTTTAGTGTTTGGACTGTTTGGACTGCGGCCTCTTGTTAACGTCCTCCCGGCTACAAACACTCTGACATGTGATTTATAGAAGTGAGCCATTGGAGGAAACACGGCTGAATAAATCAAATGTACCCTTGAGAGTACAAGTCGCTCAACATGAAATCTAAAAAGAAGAAAGTGTGCCCTCCCGCGTCCTCCCATTTTTTTCCTCTCATATCATCTAATGTCATACCATTAGCGCGGTGGTCCAAAATGTTAAGAAGAAATTCGTAGAAGTACCAATTCACAATGATTGTGCATATTTGTATCATGACCAAGTGGATCCACATGATTCCTAAACAACCAATCGGTTGGATAGCTAGCTAGATTGGTTTTATAGCTCGCTAGCTCAGTTAGTTTTATAGCTAGCTCGCTATCCATCTAGCTATTTATCTACCTAACTTTGTAAGTACCTAGCTATTTATCTGCTCTTAATCTACAGTAGTGGTTGACAGCCATGTTGCTAGCTAGGCAGCTAGCAGAGGTAGCTATGTAGCCGGCTAGATAATGAGATTTCCAAATATAATATTTAATTAATTTCCAAACAGCTCCAAGTAATCAATTGACTAACTATTTGAAATAAATGTCCACAAAATGAATTTAAACATTTTCGGCAACCAAGTTCATAGTAAAAACAACGAGAAAAAAAGGCAACAATTATTACAGGACAATTGATAATCTACTTTCTACCCCTGTTGTAGTCAAGGTAATCTTTCTTTCAGGGTTTTTTCTGGAATCTTCTGTGACATAACGCGTGAAGAGGTTAGCAGAACCAGGCATGGCGGGCCCCCTGGTTAGCCGCTTAACTTGGAGGCGGTGGTGGTGGTGGTGGTGGGGGGGGGGGGGGGGTTAAGCGACCCTTAGGTGTGATGATGCGAGCACAGAGAGCGGTTGACCTTGTAGGCCGACGAGTATTAGCAGGTTAACATGATCCGTAAGCACGACCTCAGTCACCCTGCAAACTGTCCAATGAACCTGATGACCCAACTGGAAGCTCGCCCCTCCTCCATGCATGATTACACTGAATGGGCGGAATCTAGGTGATGAAATTGGAACCCTTTAGAAACATTACCCGAAACCGTGTGAAGAGAAAACGACTAAAATGTATTCATAATGTGTATAGGGTCGAGATAAGTTAAATCAAACATATTTGTCTTTTTTTAATGTATTTTTTCACAATATTTTCAATCTCCTGCACAAATTCCAACAAATCTACTGTGCTTCTTTCTTCCTTGTAGCGTGTACCTAAATTAAAAGGGAATCAGCGTATATTAATGGCCAGGGATGAAGTTGGCTGGATTCAGTCCCACAACTGCGCAAACGCCCCTTTCTCGCTGCACCCGTCTAAGAAAAATATCAAAAGAAAGAAACCCCACCCATGCACACAGCTTTGCTCTGGACTTGCCCTGTCTATGGAAATTCAATTACTTCAATTAAATGGCACACATCCACTAACCAGCAGTCACATTCACATCAATGGATAATTTACAGTTTTCTTTGAAGTGAAAACAAGAGCAAACACAAACATCACAGAGTAAGATTGAAACCTTTTGAATATGTGGCAAAAGTGTGAAACTCAAGAGCACAGTGCCGCCCGACTCTCATTCACATAATAATCGCTGAAAAGGTGCCAATGAAGTTTGCAGGAAAAGATCGGAGAGGCCTTAGTGGTTTGGGAAGCTCAAAGGGGATCAAGGGATCAGCCTCCTGAACTCGTAAGAGACCTTTGTTCAGAAAAAAACCTGCAGTGGGTGACTTTTTATAGCTGTTATTTATTTTTAGCATCATATTTATAAAAAGTGGTGAGATATCACCAAGGCGTCACTTTGGAATCAGCTTTAGCTCCACTCTGTTATCTCACGCTGATGAAGTCGCATGCTGTCACTGAAGGTCCTCGCAAAAACAGCACTGTGTGTGTTTGTGTACATGTGTGCGCGTGTGAGTGTGTGTGCGTCCGGCAGGTTTAATCAGAGAAGTCCTTGTCCGGGATAAATTTGTGGCCGCCAGCCTCCTAATTCATCTCGAGCTCTGGTACCGGCCTTGGACCACTAATGAAACCTGCCAAGGTTAACCAGAACCACACACACACATACACATGCACACACATACACACACGCACATTCACACACAAATACACAAACACTCTCCTTCCTTGTTGCTAAATTACTAAGCACTGTTATCCAACATGGCCTTATGCTCACAGGTTGATGGATCGCCACGCTGTTCTATTTTTTGGGGAGATCTGGGGGCTCAAGGACATTTTTTACTTGTTTTCCTGTTAGTAGTTTAACTAGCCGCCTGTTGAGAAAATGGGCAAAAAATGCATGATAGCAGCAAAAATATAGCATTAAAGAATTTGTGCACCATAATTTACAACTAATCGATTGTGCTGCTCCTTCTAGGTGTCCCTGCCTTAGCCACCGGGGGCAGTATAATACCCACTATGGAGACACAAATGAAGATGAACAATACTTCTATAACGACTGTAAGTAACTCAGAAAATTCGGTCATAATAGTCATTTCTTTGCACATTTACAGTATACACTTGACATTTTTGCTGTGGACTGCACATTTCCCCATTGTGGGTCGAATAAAGGTTTTCTGATTGTGATTCTGATTCTTTGCGGTGGATGAAGAATAGATTGTCTGTCCAGTGATACCTCGGCTTACGAACGCTTTAGCTCACGAACCTTTCGCCTTACAAACATTAAATTCGCGAGAATATAATCTTCGCATAGTTTTGGGCGACGAACCAAACCACACTGCGCCACGGTGACTGGCGGACTAGTTTTCGGCGGATGAACACCAAACCACACGGTTGAACAGTGCCACGGTACAGTAGTTTTCATCACCCCCTTTGAGTGCAAACATGGTTTGTTATCGAGTGGAGTACTTTTGCTATTATGGGACCGAAAAAGATCCCACCACAGGCTAGTGTCAAGCCGAAGAGGACATAAAAGAAAATTACGGTCGACTAGAAGAAGGACATCATCGAAACACACACACACACGCACACGCACACACACACGCACACACGCACATACACACACACATACATGCACCCTATTATCATTATTTTGACTATCATTATTAGCAACTGTCGGATGAGACTAAGCCTGTGTGCGATTCAATACTCGGCTCAGGTGAGTTTGGGCCATGTTCAGGAGCCCAGTCAAAGTTATAAAAGGAAGATGAAAGGAATGAAAGAAGTAGAAAAACAAAATACACGAGCTGCTGGAAAGGCAGCCACTGTGCCATCTTGAAGTCAAAAGAACCAAAAAATAAATAAATAACACAAAGACAATATGACAACACACACATGCGAAAATTCAGCACACGCACGTACACACAAACACACGAATGCACGCAGACACACACGAACGCACACATGCACTTTGTCCCATCTAGTGTATTTCTGTATCCTTGTGCATGCAAACAGTTTGACAGTTCAAATTTTTAGTTGTTTTATGTGCGTGCTTGGGTATGTGGTTGACATTTGATACACACACACACACACACACACACACACACACACACACACACACACACACACACACACACACACACACACACACACACACACACACACACACACACACACACAGAATAATGATATTTGCAAATGAAATTGTCAGCAGATTAGTGTGTAATATTCCCTGACAGTCACAGATATGCCGTGACTCCAGGTTGGTTTCGTGGCAAAGCCATCATTAACGGGCCGGAGACAGGCTTTTCCTGCCGGCGACGTCAACCGGTTGGAGCCACCAGGTCACACCCCCGGTTAGTCTTCTCTCTTTGATCTCTTGAACGGACGGGATTCTCCCTCCCCCCCATCCTTGCTCCCGGTCACCCACCCCAACCTGTTGTTTGAGTCAGCACTCAGGTAGATGACTATGAACTCCCGTGTACTTGAGTCATTGAACTAACTGTGAAGTAGCCCCAAAGTACCGGGAAAGCCATATTTGGACAGGTCATGTTGCCCCCCAATCCCCACCCCCTACCACTTCTAGAGCCCCTCTCAGTTTTTTTGGCTAGCAGGTGATGCAAAATAGAAGAGATTTTTTTAAAGTACGCTTGCACTTTCCAAGTATGAGTACAGGTAAGGAATTCCAGGGTTGCAATGTGCATGTGCGTATATGTTGACTGTTCAAAACCTACCCTCGGGGGCTAAGCTGTTGCAACCCACCAGAGACGTTGCAGAGCTAATCGTGTAACTAAGAGCATTAAAAACAACAAATCATTTTCTTTAATTGTTCCTCGAAGGCTCACCTCTAAATTTGAACCGGCCAATCATGACGAAGTAAATAACTGTGGTCTGACGGGGGCCCTTTTTCTGAGATTCAGTGAATACATATTTGGACTTGAATCGATAATCATTTGATATTTTAAAAGCTAATGTTGGATAAATGTGACATGTGTATGCCATGGATGAAATCACAGTGTCAAAGTCTAGGCCCACGGGTCAAATCTGGCCCCCAACATTATTTTGTTCAGCCCGCGAAAACAAACCAAACTTGTGAAATTCAATGATGCTTGCGAAAGGCTAAACCAAAATTTTAAATTATCACATCCAAACCACAATAACAGTCATTTTTTATTTCAAATTTGAAATCTAGTTATTCATTAATTTGTTGTGCGCAATATGTAATATATGGAGATTAAACTTTCTAATGGCTTCCACAAATTCATTACTACAATGTGGCCCGTGGCAAAAAAATGAGTTTGACACCCATGTTGTATGTTATTTGAATCAGTCAAAAATGCTCACATATTTGATTCATTGAAGACCAAATTATCCATCGATGAAAACATGAGTGTGAATGTTTGTCTATTTGTGGTTCTGTCTTTGGCTAGAAACCAGTCCAACAACATTTATCCCACTAAAACGACTCTCTTGGGAGCGTGACATTTCCCTCAAAGAAGAAGTTGGAATGTGAGACAGGCTGGCAGACGGCTGCAGCCGAAGGGTTGATGCCTCCCGCCGTCTTTTCAGCCTGGCAGCGGGGAGAATTTACGCGCCTCCTCGGGGGTCTCTGGTGGTCCTCCTCCTCCATATTGGCGCCGTGCCTCTGGCCGGCCATAAAGCAGCAGTGGGATGGAGGACTTTCAAGAGAGAGAGAGAGCGCAACATACGCCGCAAAGCCCCTCCTGGCCTGTGACATATGTTTTACTGTCTGTCTGAACATTACACACACACACACACACACACACACACACACACACACACACGCACGCACACACACACACACACACACACACACACACACACACACACACACACACGCACGCACGCGCACACACACACACACACACACACACACACACACACACACACACACACACACACACACACACACACACACACACACACACACACACACACACACACACATACACACACACACACATACACACACACACACATGGCCACGCACACACGCCTCCTGCCAACACCTCCTCAGGTCAAACAAATCCCTTTCAAATCTGGCCTGCAGCCGCCTTGCGGGAGGTAAGGTGGGGTAGCAGTGAGCATGCCACTCACTGTGTGAGTGTGTGTGTGTTTTGTGTGTGCTGTGTGTGTGTTTGTGTGCTGGGGTGCTCTTCGTGCATTCTTGCAATGGTCCTTTCAACTCTCTTCTGAAATATTTGGTGCTGTGATAGAGGATTTTCTGAAAAATGAACTAGCTCATGATGGTTTCTATTCATATACCAATTATTCCAAATTAAATTTGAAAAAATCTGGAAGGTAGGTTTTTCAAGTCTAATTCATTAATTGCATAGAAAATGGATTGTTTTAAATGTATTGTTTCTATTCATGAATGAAAAAAAATATATTTAGCAAAAATCGCCACATTAAAAATACATTTTAACCATTTTTAAACTCATATTGCTGTGTATTAAAAGCAAAAAAAAAATCAAACATGGCAGTATAGCGCACATCTCTGAGCTTGTCTGTCACGTTGAATATTCAAGTTTTGTTTTACAACCTGAAAGCTAATTCTGGTTCAAACAAGAGACAGAGAAGATGAACAAGAAAATAAGCAACTGCTGAGTAAAAGTCTTAATTTGGTTTAGAATGTCACATTTCGGTCTGCATTTGCCAGTCAAATGTCTCATTTTGTTTAAAACATTGCGAGGTGCAAACTGAAAATGGAGCGTGTCAGTCTCACACAATGTGCTAGCATCATTAGCCACTTAGTATGCGGGTCAAGAGAGCTTAATGAGGTCAATCATTTGTGACAGTGGATCAATGAAGTCACGAACAAATCAGCTGGAACAAGTGAAGCAATCCCTTCTGTCACACTTTATTTTTTAGCAAATATTAAACCAAAGTGATGGCTAGCTAATGATAAATACCCATTGTGGTGACTTATAGCAACACTCGGGAACGTTTTGTACTAACTGGAGCTGATATAGTAGCTTTCAGTGGGCAGTATTTCCAAGTATTTTCAAGATAACCTGTGTACTCCCTATACAGTTTTTCTAAGATACTAATTTAGCTAACGATATTGAGAGAGTAATATGTTAGCAGTACTTATAATATTAGTATTTTGAAATAGGGTTGATGTTCTAAGGGGAACTTTTCGAGTTTAGGTTCATCTACTATGAAGATGAGTGAATATTTATGGCTAATGCTGTGACCGATTAAGTGTTGCTCATGTCGGCAATCACCTTAGCTTAGAGATGGTAAAGTTTGTTACCATCAAGTACCAAAAAATTAAGAAACAATTCTGCCACACTAAATTTTGGTGAGGATGTTATGAAACAGTGGCTACTGTTACGTTCCAACTGTTGCGCCATGGCTAATGTTTGTGTAAAAATACTGATGTTGTTTATGTGAAAAAACATTTAAAGCTTTTGTTGTATTGTTTGTGTTTGCGGCGAGTATAGGTTAGTTCCTAGAGGAATGTTTGCTAAAATTAAATAGAAATGCAAGGTTGCAAAAAAAGGCTATTTTTTTCAAACACATACCCATGGCATCATTCTAAAACAGAAGCTACCATTGTGTAGCGTTTGGAGCCTACATTGACACATAACTTGTTTTTATTGTAGCTATCGAATTTAAAGCAAGACAAAAGTGATCTAAACAAGTTGGGAACACCCATACAGCTGTTACAAGCTCTTGTCTAAAGAAGGCCGTCTTTGAAACACAAAGATTAGCTAGGTGTAGCGGGTTGTCTGCTTAGGTTAAACGTCACTGGGTTGCACCCGACAGATTTTGGGCTGCGGTCGATCTTGTCTCGTTTGTCATTTTGCGGCGCGTGACCAGCCTAAAAGAGGCCAACAAACAAGGCGTCTTGTGCTTGTTTTGCTCCCAGCATTTGTAATCCTCGTCTAGCTAGTTCCTCCACATTCAGACTGGATTAATTAGCTTGATCGGCAGCCCCTGTCCCTCAACAGAGACCCCCAAAGTGTAATCTGCTCACCGGCGGTGGCCTTCTGTCTGCACAATAACTGAATTTTTACCATCATTATGTCAAAAATGAAATGTCAGTCACATTGTAAATTCGGTAAGGTGGCATTTAGCAGACTAAGACTAACTGTTGAATTTTCATCTGAGTCTGAGTGTGGTTTTAAATTTTGTATTCATTTAAAGGTGAGCCAGATTCTAAATTGAAGGCAAACACAAAATTCTAAAATGAGCGTAAAAACGTTCTGTCTTAAAAAAAAAAAAAAACAAATACATAATGAACATGGCTCATAAATGCAGTAAAGCTCAACTCAACCAAATGCTAAATCAAGTTCCAAACTTTCAAATGTGGTCTCAAAGGACAACAGCTGAATGCTTAAAAAAAAAAACAAGATGGCCATTCAATGGGCTAAAAATCTGTTAAAATCACATACAGAACCCCAGCGACTAAATGCAGTCAAACGTCTTGTTAAAGTTGTTTAAAAACATGAAACACGACCGCTAAATGACAAAGCTGATGATGTTAGTGATGCTAATAGCGTTCACTCTGAGGTACGAGGCTTGAAAGGACGTTTGAGCAAACGCTAACAGCGGCCCGTCGGCTTCCATTGTCCCAGCGCTCATTAATGCTAATGCTAACCGTTTGCCCACAGCGGCTACGTAAACAAATCACAGAGTAAATTGGATTAGATTGACCCACGCGCGCCTTTGCTTGCGTGCATGTATGAGTCTGATCACTTGACATATAGTGTCAATATTTTGTGTTAAAATAACAATTGTTTGACCGCCGCAAAGTCCGTTTGTGTGTTTGCTCAACGACACTTTCTTCAACTACCCACGAAGAGAAAAGTGAAGTCAGGTCATAGTTGGGTAGCCTTCAAGATGATCAAATCATTGAAATCATTTCAAAAAGTGTTCATGTATTCAAAAATAGCGTCATGTCAACGTTGTGTGCTTTCTTTCTGAAGTGTTTGCATGTTGTAATTTAGGAGCATTCAAATAACTTGGAAAGGTCTGTTATGGAAATCAAGATTTTGATATTTTACGCCACTGCTGCGGAGTTTCCCCAAAATGAAGAAAAAGTATGCTGTGCTATGCAAATGAAGAGACAATTGTTCAAAGTAAAACATTTGCATGGAAACGGAGACTTAGATTCCAACGACAGCAAATATGTCCGAGTTACGTGATCAAACAGGATAATGAAAACATTTATTCCTTTTTTTTTCTTTGTTTTTTTCTTTGACCTCATTTAGTAACAATTTTTTTTTTTTTTTGCAAATTTGACACACACAGAACAGGTTAATGTAATACACTCTTGGATTGGATTGGATTGATTTGCCTTTAATAGTCTTGCAGTGGAGAAATGTACATTTCACAGCAGCAAAGTGATGAAAGGAATGAAAGTAGAAAAACAAAATACATGAGCTGCTTGAAAGGCAGCCACTCTTGCGGCGCCATCTTGAAGTCAAAAGAACCAAAAAAAAGTAAATAACAAATAATTTGACAACACAAGGAAAACAGACGCACCTCAGCCTCGGTTTGTCTGTCCATATGGGTGACTGTTGGCACATTTACATTCATGTAATATTTAGCAAAACTATTTCTTTCTTTAAAATGGTGTTTTTATATAACACTGTGCAAAAACTTAATTGAGGGGCAGGCTGTAATGGATTTTTGACTTTTAATTTAATTTGAATGTTGATTTAATATATTTTTTAATGTTAACTCATTCAGTATTTCTCTCTTTTTTCCATGTTAGCACTTTGTTACAGCTTCAGCTGTTGCTAAAGCGCAATATATACCAATATCTATGTATTGCATTATATTTTGGACACCCGCCCCTATTTCAAGCTCATATAACTCCATACCCACACAATTTAGGAATTAACTATTTTTTTCTGATGATTTTTTCTTACGCTACATTGAATGTTCATGTCGTCTTAAAACTCAATATTGTGGGTCCTGCAATTTGAGTGACAATGACAAAAACCCTGGCACATTTTTGCACGTGTGGTAGTGAATGGGTTAATGTTAAAGGACAACAGACGTCACCTTTTTGTTTCCTAACTGACATCAGAAAAACGTTTTATAGCATCTAAAATACCCAAAACACGCAGTATGATATTTTTATTCAAATGCAAAACACCAATAAAAATGACTTAAAGTGTCCAAAATCTGCAAAAAATTGAGCTGCGAATTGGGCATTTTCAGAAAGTCCCGCCCCCAGTTCCTGACGTCACGCCAAGACGTCTTGCATTGCTGGAGAATCAAAACAATGGCTTCAGATTCGGAGAATATGCTTTCTTGTTACACATCCAGTTATGAATATGATTCAAATAGTTCTGAAGAGGAAAGCATACATGTTTGCAATCGAGTAAAGAATTTATTCCGTGCCATTTTGAGGCAACATTTGGGGGAAATGTATCACCAAAAAAGAGGCAGAAAATGGCAACCAAGCTTCGTGTGAGGAATAATCAGCCTGTTTCCACAGGCTGATAAATTCCTTACATGGAGCTTGGTCGCCCTCTTCTCGCTCTTTTTGGTGCAACATGATGTTTTCAGACGAAACAAGTACAGCAAAATACATTGACGCGATGGAAGGACTGCTACAATGTGTACTTTTTTCGGTCAGGGGCATTCCTTCAGTGACGTTACGTACGGACTCGTCACCAACACAAAAACAAGACTTCCGGAATATTCAGCGCGAGTCTTAAAACGTTAAATATAGCTATATGCGGTGGAGTCTTTGTAAAATACGCTCAGAAGTCATTTGAAGCCATTTTACAAATATGTACCGAACTTGTCTGGAAACGTCGGTTGTCCTTTAATGTCAATTTAATATTAATTTTTTTTTCGGGAATGGGCCATCATTTTTTTTTTTTTGTCGGGATTTATAGTCAAACCAAAACTCAAATACTATTGAGTTAAATGAAAAGTCGCCTATTCACCAAACACACAAATGAAAAATGAACAGAATTACAGACAGCATGAAGACGCTCACATTGAACTAATTAAGTGTGGTGCTACTTTCTTTTAAAGGCAAAAAAAAAGTTTTGCATCGGGATTGGAACGAATTAATGGCAGTTCATTTCATTTCAATGAGAAATATTGACTTGGAACAGCATGTTAAAGCATAAGTCAAGGTACCACCATATGAAAATTGTGATCCATGCAAACTTGCTGTCACTGTACTTCCTCAAGCACCAAGGTGCCAAGTCAAAGTCGGCACCACCCCAACCGTAGCGCCCCACCACCACCACGCTGGCGGCTGACCTCTAATGATGATGGACGCTGCTGTGGTGGAGAATGGCATCATTGTTCCAGGTGACATTCCTGACAGTCATTTGGGACCGCCTCCTCCAGGATCCATCTAGACCCCCCCCTACTCCGTCCCCGTCGCCCCCCCCCCCCCCACCGCCAACTCTTTCCATGACAAAGAAGGCGGTCACCTGATGGCCAGGATGGACCCGCTTCAGTCGGCAGCCTCGCAGCCAAAGTAAACAAACGGTTAATTCAGGATAATTCAGCAGAACATACAACACCGCCATATAAATTCCTAACCTGTAAGCCCTTCCGCCCCCATCCGTTCTCAGCACTCCGCTCTTTCTCTTTCATTACACCCATCCAATACCTTTACGTGACTACCTGCATCACGCCACACCAACAAAAGTATTGGGACACTCACTGGAAAATGAGCCCAAATTTTTTATGACTGTGAAAACCAAATACAGTGATACCTCGGTTTACGAACCCCTTGGCTTACGAACTTTTCGGTTTACGAACGATAAATTTATGAACATTTTACCTTTGCGTACAAACTATTTTTCGGAATACACACGGAGCTGCCACAATGAGTGATGTGTCAATCCCGGACGAGCACGTTCTCCTAAAAGAAAGTGGCAGCCGGCTTGTTTTGGTCCTCTATTTTCCGCCCCCAGTCGTCGGTTAAGGCCACGTGATTGGTCAAGAACGCAGCAGTTAGTGGGGGGAGGGGGGGTTACCGACAGAGAGAGAGTGAAGCCATTCTCCCAAAAATAAAATGGCTGGCGACATTTTTTTTGTCCTCAATTCCCCGCCTCCAGTCTTCGGTTAAAGCAACGTGATTGGTCAAGAACGGAGCAGTGAGGGGAAGTGGTTTAAACATTAAAGCAGACGACAATGAGAGTGACAAAATGGATAGAAAACAGTGAAATTTGGACTCGTTTCAACTTTGATAGTTCAAAGGCAGAGGGTAGACTGCAAGGTTAAAATTCCCATCAATCAGGCTCCACAAATAACCAGCACTCGCCATCAGTTCAATTTGAAATGAAAAGACAAGCAAGGGTACCAGCTATTAATGATGTTTCTTGAGTGTCTGCTTGCATCTTTTGCTGTTGCAATATCACAACTTCGAAGATGTACAACCCAGAGCTCCTTGAGATACTTTATGCAAAAAGCTATCCATTCCATCAAGCAATCAACGACCATCACAAATGTAAATAAAACAACTTTATTATTCAGTACATCGATGAAAAGGTTTCTTCAGCCGTCATCTGTACTTCTTTGAAGGTGTTCGAAGTTTCACTTCTTATCCAAGAAACTTCGTCAGCAAACTAAAGTCTTACTGGTAGTTTAGGCCCTATATATATATATATATATATATATATATATATATATATATATATATATATATATATATATATATATATATATATATATATATATATATATATATATATATATATACTGTCCAGACATGGCGGTGCTGGTTATGATAGGTGCCTGCTCTCTGTCACGGTTTTGCGAGGTGGTGATGGCGGGTTCGGATCCCAAAAAGCAGGCAGGAGGGAGCAGGAGGTTGTTTGACAAATTGTATTAAAATAAAGTCAGCAGGAACAAAATGTAAAACATCAAAATGATCTGAATGGAAAAAATACAAAGTAGCAACAGAAAACCAAGTGTAAAAGTCCGCCAAGGTTAAACAAACACGTACACAATGCATGCTGCAACCAAGCAGCAAACAAACAATGAATCGGCACCGGATGATCGTGCCCGGTGTCCTTTTAAGTGTCATTGATTATAACGACCAGCACCTGCGAGGCTGCCGGCAGGGCTGACGTCGCTACCCGCTGGTCGCCAATCTGATCGGGACGACCAGCACCTGTGCAGGTGCAGGCGGGGCCGACAGCGCTCCCCGTTGGTCGCCAACCAGATCATGACAGTACCCCCCCTTCAAGGGGCTGCTTCCAGAAGTCCCAACAGTCTCCCAAAAGGTCCACTCGCCAGGGAACGGTCGGTGGAGAGGGCAACCGCTGCCTCTCCAGCATACGACGGGCGGCGGCCTGATGGGAACGGGACTCGGCCTGGGGTGGACGAAGACGCGGCACGGATCGTCGTGGGCGTGAGTGCGATCCCTCTCGCACGTTCACGCGACGGCGCATGGCTCTGCGTGGACGTCGAACTGCCAGGCGCAGAATGGCACCCCGTACGGCCGTATGGGACCAGGTCTCGGCCGGACGCCGACGTGGGCGTGAACTGCCCGGCTCCGGGGGAACGAGACCAGTCCAGAGCCGCTCCGGGATCCAGCGGTGAGTGGGGTCTCGGACTGACGTTGACGCGGACGTTGCACGGCTCGTCGTGGATGAGACTCAATTCGTCATGCACGACGACAGCGTGGCTGGACGTGGGCGTGCAATGCCAGTCACCCAGTGTCACCCTGGACGGCCACCTGGAAGGAGGTCTCGGCCGGACGTTTACGTGGACGTTGCGGCTCGTCGAGTGACGCAATTCAAACTCGACGAGGCTTGCGCTAACGTGGACGTAGCATTGCCAGGCACAGGGTGGAAATGAGACGGGTCCGATGTACCTGCGGGATCCGATGGTAGGCCGATTCATTCTGTCACGGTTTTGCGAGGTGGTGATGGCGGGTTCGGATCCCAAAAAGCAGGCAGGAGGGAGCAGGAGGTTGTTTGACAAATTGTATTAAAATAAAGTCAGCAGGAACAAAATGTAAAACATCAAAATGATCTGAATGGAAAAAATACAAAGTAGCAACAGAAAACCAAGTGTAAAAGTCCGCCAAGGTTAAACAAACACGTACACAATGCATGCTGCAACCAAGCAGCAAACAAACAATGAATCGGCACCGGATGATCGTGCCCGGTGTCCTTTTAAGTGTCATTGATTATAACGACCAGCACCTGCGAGGCTGCCGGCAGGGCTGACGTCGCTACCCGCTGGTCGCCAATCTGATCGGGACGACCAGCACCTGTGCAGGTGCAGGCGGGGCCGACAGCGCCCCCCGTTGGTCGCCAACCAGATCATGACAGTCTCAGGTTGGGGGAGCAGAGGACTCACTGCAACTCCACTGATTGTTCCTATTGTTCTGACTAACGACTGGCCTGATTGCCCCACTTCGACCAGAACTGGTTTGAGTTAATGTTCGATTTTAAATTGTCCGAATAAGATTATTTTAGACTCTGAATGGGAATTATTCTTAGAGCTCCGATAATCTTTTGTGCTTCATCAAACTTTCCAAAAAAATGAGCTGAGTGGAAACAGCAATGCCTCCCCTATGATATTTCATAACTGTTGAGTTTTTTTAACTGCTAATACATTCCAAACAGACAATGATGCATGGTGAGTGTAATCGTGTAATCATGGAAAATGTGGTTATGCCATCCACCTTCATGAGACATAAAACTTTTTTTTTCTCCAATTGTTGGACTCGATGAATTAATCAACAAACTAATTAACTCTAATAATACAGTTTGAGTATATTTAAGCTTTTCAGGGACAGCAATTACTACAGTTGACTATTTATCGTGTCATCGGGTTGCAGGTTACTATTATTGGTGCATCAAAGGGTTGATATTACATCATCCACTTCAACATCATACATAGCCACACTGCCACACTGCGAACCTGTACTTGAATAGTGATTCAGATGACACACTTAATTTAATAAAAATATTAATCATACATTTTATTGATAAGCACCTTTCAAAACTCTCAAGGACACCTTACAGTGTAAATCATATTATTAAACAAGTCACAAGTGACATTTTGGTGGACATAAACTATTGTGGATAGTAAAATTAAAGTCAAAGTCAGCTTTATTGTCAAATATGCTAATATGCATGACATACACCACAGATGAAATTACTGTCCTCTCGGACCCAGCATGCAAGGCACTTATAATTACTTTAACAAACATAAACATGAAAACGCCAATTTGCCGGGAGAGGGGAGCCGCTGCGTGTTCACGCGCCGCCATCTTGGGAAAAAAAAAGAAAAAATAACAAATATGACAACACAAAGACACAGAGTCATTCATTGTCTTAGACAATTGAAGGCCAATTAAATACATTGTGGGAAAAAAAAATGTATAAATATGTATACATGTATATGCACATATATATGTACGTATATATGTTTAAAGATATATATATATATATATATATATATATATATATATATATATATATATATATATATATATATATATATATATATATATATATATACGATTCGTGGGGGTTGCTGGAGCCTATCTCAGCTGTCTTAGGCACGAGGCGGGGGACACCCTGAATTATTTGCCAGCCAATCGCAGGGCACACAAATACATACAACAGTCACTCTCACACTCACACCTAGGGACAATTTGGAGTGGTTAATCTGCCTGTCATGCATGTTTTTGGAGTGTGGGAGGAAACCGGAGGACCCGGAGAAAACCCACGCGGGTCCGGGGAGAACATGCAAACTCCACACAGGGAGGCCGGACCGGGACGCGAACCGGCGACCTCTGCACTGTGAAGCCGGTGTGCTAACCACTCGACTACCGGGCCTTATATATATATATATATATTATTTTCGTTTTTTCGCCGTTCATTTCCCGTTGGGGCTGCAGTTGGCGAAAAGCGCAATTTTGATTGGATGTCACTGACCTAGGTTGGCCGAAAGCGCCATTTTGATTGGATGATAGTGGCCGTCATGTTGAAACAGGTAAACGCCCCTTGAAATGAGCCGAACTAGTGCACTTCAGCGTTAATGCACCGGAGCATTAGAGGAGAGAAAATGTTCTGATTCTAATTTGCAATGAAACAATTGATGAAACAGTCGAATGTCAGTGACATTTTAACAAGCCCGATGTTAACGTTAGCATCAACATACTTCTGCGAGAAGTAGATTGCAGATAGCAAGTGTGGAAGTTTATGAGCCGTGTGCAGGCTAGCTAGCGTGGCCGCGCGTGTGTGTGTGTACGCGCGCACGCGAGCGTTTGTATGTGCGCACCCGCGTGCGTGTGGCTCTCACTGAAAAACATTTCTAAATATTTTACTTTTATGGCTCTCTTAGTCAAAAAGGTTCCCGACCCCTGCAGTAAAGTCTTGTTATATCGATATCGTTGATATTGATAATACTGCTTATTACGACACTATTTTCATTTCCCGTGCACATTTCTAGTCTTTTTATATATAATTAGTTCCGTTTAGTACGATTCGTGGTTTTTACGATAATCCGGTTACTACGGTGCTCTTTTTCATCTCCCGCCAGCCATTTTGTTTACATGCCATCGGTCGCGCCATTGGTCGACTTGGTCACGTGACTTGGTCGCGTGAGTTTGTTGCGTGACCAGCTCCCGTGTAGCAAAGCCATTTTCATTTTCAGATGCTAGCTCGTGTGCAGCAGACGAGATTGAAGTGTTTGTTAAAAGGTAAAAATGGGAAGCAGAAAAAGATTGATGGCTTTTTTAAATTGCATACATAATACAGTAAGATGTAAGCGTTGCAGTTTCTCTGTTGTGTTATGTACAATCCCACTGTACTGTATATAAATGCAATCGTTTTTTGCAACGATGTTTCTTGTTTTGTCTGCTGAAGCGTGATGATTTTGAAAATTACTGTACATTCCATACTGTGTATTAAAGGACAACCGATGTCACTTTTTATTCAAATGCAAAACACCAATAAAAATGACTTCACGCCAAGACGTCTTGCATTGCTTGTGAATCCAAACAATGGCTTCACATTCGGATAATATGCTTTCTTGTTACACATCCAGTTATGAATCTGATTCAAATACACTGTAGTTTTGAAGAGGAAAGCATACGTGTTTGCAATTGATTAAAGAATTATATGTGCCATTTTGAGGCAACATTGGGGCAACATCTCCCACCCCAAACAAAAAGAGGCACGAAATGGCGAGCTCATGGCCAGCTCTGTTTCTTATATGGCGCTTGGATGCCCTCTTTTGGCGGCTTTTGTTGATGCAGTTCGGCGCAGGACGGATATATCGACATTACGGTTATATCGACATGCTTTCTAACTCCGGAGAATATTGATATAACGAGACTTTACTATATATATATATATATATATATATATATATATATATATATATATATATATATATATATATATATATATATATATATATATATATATATATATATATATATACAATTTAATAAGTCGCTTACATACTACAACCAAAAGTTGCGGCAAAGTGTGCATCACGCATTGATACACCATGTGGACAAACATCCATCCATGTGGTGAATGGTGTGTCAGCATGATGTGTGAAGAAGAATTTTGGAGGGAAGTCGGGGGTCCATCAATAGGGATCATTCACGGTCTTATCAGGTGAGTCTTCACCCCCGTGACTCCTTTACCTTCCTCGTCGCTGCCTCCTGGCCTTTGTCCTGTTGACAATGTGGCTGTCAGGGTGGGGTAGAGGGTGAGGAAGGCTAAATGAGGGTGAGGGTGTGGGCTGTAAAGAGGGAGGTGGGGGTGGTGTTGGGGGAGAAAAATATGGTGTTGATCCCTCATTCTTTACGGGGATGCGCTCCAGGTAAATAGAAGGCTTTTTTTCCTCCTGGTTTTCTTTGTTTTCGCCACACAATGAGGAGTTTTGTGCATGTGCGCCCCACTACCCAACTGACCCCCACCTGACCATCCCAAAATGTCTGCACAAACTGCAAGTGCTAAAAACCCACAATTTGCCAATAAATGACTGACATTATAAGTGTAAGAAGGTTTTTGCACTTGGTGGCAAAATATGGACCCAAGCACATGGATTCAAAGATGAAAAATAAAATAACATACAAAATCAACAAACAGAAAAAAAAACATAAAAAAATACATTCATCACGATAAGAATGACGACATGACAAGTCTACGACAGAAATTCAAAAAACTAGGATCCCCTAGAAAAGACATAAGTAGATGGAGGGAGCCGAGTGGGTGACGCAAGACACAGGGCTGACAAGAGCATTTGGGAACAAAAACGTAACGTGCGAGTGAGGACCATGAACATGGAATACAGTAAAACAAGGAACAAGGTGAATTTAAAACACGTTATAATGCAAATCTTTTTCTTTTCCTTTCGGCTTTTCCCTTCAGGGGTCGCCACAGCGAATCAATGTCCTCCACCTATCCCGATTTTGTGCATCCTCTTCTCTCACACCAGCTACCTTCATGTCCTCTTTGACCACATCCATAAACCTCCTCTTCGGTCTTCCTCTCGGTCTCCTGCCTGGCAGTTCAATACTCAGCATCCTTCTCCCAATATAGTCACTCTCTCTCCTCTGGACATGTCCAAACCATCTGACTTTCTTTGCAAAGCCTCTAATATGAGTTGTCCCTCTAATGTACTCATTCCTGATCCTATCCAACCTGGTCACTCCCAAAGAAAACCTCAACATCTTCAGCTCTGCTACCTCCAGCTCTGCTTCCTGTCTTTTCTTCAGTGGCACTGTCTCCAGTCCAAACATCATGGCTGGCCTCACCACGGTTTTATACACTCTTCTTTTCATCCGAGCTGAAACCCTTCTATCACACATCACACCTGACATTTTTCTCCAGTTGCTCCAGCTTGCCTGGACATGCTTCTTCACCTCTTTTTCACACTCTCTATTGCTCTGGACAGTTGAGCCCAAGTACTTAAAATCCTCCACCGTCTTTATCTCTTCCCTATGTAGCATCACTCTTGCACTTGGATCCCTCTCATTCACACACATATATTCCGTCTTGAACTACATCCATAGTCATCAGCATTTCAGTTTATTTTTATTTTGCATGGCCAATACTGCATGTTTCACCCCTACTTGCACTGTAGAAAAAATGACAAAGCCTCCATCCTGAAAAAGTCTGATTGTCAACCGGCAGGGATGATTTAGAGTGGCTCATTGTTGGCTGTGAGTCCATACACATTATTAAAAAAAGTTGGAAGCGTGAAGATGGGGGAATTATTATTATTTATGACTTGTGTGTACCTGTGGCTATTCAGAAAAGCGTGATCTCAAAAGAACGCCTCATTTTCCCAACGTTAGTTAGCCTCACATTGACATATTGGCATATAGGATATTTGATTGACAGGTGACATTTTAACGGTGTATGTAATTTTAGTGCATTTAGCACGCCCATGCAGTAGTTAACTTGAGCCACATTTTATCCACTCGGTTGTATTATAAATGAGTCAAATTTGGTAGGGTTGTTCACACTCTTCTCGGCAGTAGTTTAAATTTACACTGTGAGCCAAATTCTTTTGGAACTTGTATTTTTCTCTGATTTTCCTAAATAGCCAATGCAAATGACACTCAGGTTAACTTTCAAGTCATCAACCGTCACCATATAATTTGTCGGATTCTTTTGAACATTAGGAGGTATTAAAAAATAAATAAAAACTCCCAATGCATTAAAAATTCATAAAAATATCCAGTAAACAAAACACATTAACCCTAAGAATGACATGCTGCTTTCACAACACCGTTAATCTCACACCTTTTCAATAAATTCATCATAATATGTAAATAAATTACAACTTGATGTTCTTAATAAGTGCAAACCACCAAAATATTTTTTCAAACCCCAACCCTACTTCAAAACGTTACTTTAAATCGCAAAACCTACTTTGAAACCTAAACCCAACTTTGTATCCCTTTTTTAAGTCCCAAACTCGACTTTGAAACCTTTCTTTGATACCTTCACCCTAATTTGAAACCACAACAGTACTTTGAACCCTTAAACCTTCTTTGAAACCCTACTTGAAGTATGGTTGTGCAACTTCATGAACTCAACTTAGAATTTTCTCCCAAGAGCTAGCATAAACTCCACACACTGTCCCTGAGGCTAGCTTAACAGTTACCTGGGGAGGTTCACAGCTTTTGGAGCCCTCGGGAGGAATCGGGCCACCCCTCTATGTTAGGTTGAGGTGGGGGTGGGGGGTGATGAGTACCTGCAATCCCCTCTCTTCTCCAGAACACATTGCAGAGAGGAAGGTGAAGACAGATTTCTTCTATCCCACATTGTGCGTTGACCTTGAATGTAACATATCTTGCTTTTGTGTTGACAAAGCCATACTGATTTTTCAGTACATGTTATTTTCATATTCAAATGCATTATTTTCTTTGCCTTTTTTTCTGAACGTGGGCATTACCCTCTGCTCTTCCTTACCCTTGGTTAGTCCATCTTATTTCAACTGTTACATTTCTTTGTCCAAATATAACATTTGTCCCAACATTCTCTGGGTGAGGATCAAGTGTTGCACACAGGTGTGTGTGTGTATGTGCGTGTGTGCGTGTGTGTGTGTGCGTGTGTGTGTGTGTGTGTGTGTGTGTGCGTGTGTGCGTGTGTGTGTGTGTGTGTGTGTGTGTGTGTGTGTGTGTGTGTGTGTGTGTGCGTGTGTTTGCGTGTGTGCGCCTGAAAGGGAAAGGCTCCATTAAAGCTCACCTGTTTTGACCCCTGCAGGTATGTGGGCTTTTCATTCATTCACTCTTTTTGCTCACTCACCCCTCTTTTTCTCCCTCCAACAGCAGCCCGGGGCGATGCTTTGAACTCTCTGCCTTCGGCCCATGTGTGTGTGTGTGTGTGTGTGTGTGTATGTGCGTGCGTGTGTGTGTGTGTTTGTGTGTGCTTGTGCCTGTGTGTGTGTTTGAGAGAGAGAGTAAAGGTTTGTCATATATTTGGCCTCAGGTGTTGGTCCACTATTGTTCTTAGTTAATTGAACTGGCATGGAAGTAAAGGCCTCTTTAATGCGTGTGTGTGTGTGTGTGTGTGTGTGTGTGTGTGTGTGTGTGTGTGTGTGTGTGTGTGTGTGTATGTGCGTGCGTGTGTGTGTGTGTTTGTGTGTGCTTGTGCCTGTGTGTGTGTTTGAGAGAGAGAGTAAAGGTTTGTCATATATTTGGCCTCAGGTGTTGGTCCACTATTGTTCTTAGTTAATTGAACTGGCATGGAAGTAAAGGCCTCTTTAATGCGTGTGTGTGTGTGTGTGTGTGTGTGTGTGTGTGTGTGTGTGTGTGTGTGTGTGTGTGTGTGTGTGTGTGTGTGTGTGTGTGTGTGTGTGTGTGTCATCCCTGCCAGCAATTCAGATGTTATCTCAGCTTTTGTCAAAGCACCTACTATTTGTGACTTTATGTGTGCGTGTGTGCCATTTATCTTTATTTCCTGCTACTCAATGTGCACATGACAAGTTATTCAGACTTGAGATTTATTTATTAGTTTATTTTTGTGGTGTACCCACCGTTGTTGTTCACTTTTCAATTTATGATTGAAGATGATGAAATCACCGGTGCATCCTTCGACTTACATGAGATGAATATAACTTGTGGACATCTACACCAAGACTAGACCTGCCAAGACAAGATTAGACTTTTCTGGTCAAGTCTTGAAAGAAAGAAAGAAGAAGTCATGGATCCATTTTAGTCGTCAAAAAAGTGACTCAGTGACCCAAAAAAAGCAACCCAAAAAAAACTCCCATTGGTCTGATTCAACGAGAACTCGTTTTGTTGGGAGGACAATGTGATGGATGGATGTCAGGTATTATAAAGAGGTGGTTAGGGGTGTTTGGATTGGGGTCTTTGGGTAGTATAAACATAGTGTGTGTCTGTATGCACTTATGTGCACACCGTCTATGCCCAATGAACGGTTTAAAGCCTGTCTGGAGTGTGTTTTGTGTGTCCGTCCTCAAGGCTGAGGTGTGCCACTGTAGCATTGTGATGCTAACAGGGATTAGCGCTGTGTCCTCCCTGCTGACCGCTCCATTGTGAGCGAGCCGAGCCTCAGCGGGGCTGTGTCTACACCACCCAGCAGGACCGACTCTCTCTCTCACTCACTCTGAGTGTGCATGTGTGTGTGTCTGTGTGTGTTTACATCTTAAAAGCTCTCTAATAAGACGGCAGAGGACGAAAAGCTTTCATCTTAACCTGTCCCGTCACACCCACCACCCCGATGAGTGTGTGTGTGTGTGTGTGTGTGATTATTTATGGCCGTTGTCTCTGAGTGGAGCACTTACACATCTTTCTGAGTCAGACCAGCGACTCCAGAGGAGGAAGAAAAGAAAGGAGGAAGAGGAGGAGACTGTGCTTGTAATTTATTACATTTGATCATTTACCTGATGGATTGGAGCATTTGCTTTAATTTATCTCATACGCAACGTCTTCCCTCAAGAGGGACACGATTAGTTTACAGGAAATGACGAAGAGAGAACACTGCAACTCCGAGACAATTGCTCAACTTAAAATCTTTCTTCACACACCAAAGGATAATCATGAAGGATCATCATAAGTGACATCTAATAATTGATGGCTTTGATCATAATCAGCCCCATTTTTCGCAACGACAGAATCTGTCGATCAACTGTGTGTGTGTGCGTGTGTCTTCGAGTGTGTGTGTGTGTGTGTTTACCTGCAGTAATCAGATTACTTTAATTTAATGTAATCAGATTACTTTAATCTGATTACATGTGTAATTAGTCAATGAGTTCCACCCAAAAGTTGGCAGACGGGCAGAGTGACCTAAGCAAGGGCAGTTTGGGGTTTGTGTGTATATCCACACACACACACACACACACACACACACACACACACACACACACACACACACACACACACACACACACACACACACACACACACACACGAACACACACATGCACACACTCACGCACACAGACACACACACACAAACAGGCACACACAAAGACACACACAAAGACACAGATGCACACACATAAACAGTGTAGAGTTGTATGGTTTTGATATCATTTTGTAATATCTTGCATTGGTTCATATCATGTGATATCATTTTGTATCGTCAGATTGTCTTTCAGATGCTGTAAATTAGATTTTGGATTGCACACCTATTTTTAAGTCATGCTTTTTTCAATACAAACCCATACAGGTGACTTATACAAGCCTTAAACATACTTATTGTCACATTTTGCAGGGTGGTGATGGCGGGTGCGGATCCCAAAAAGCAGGCAGGAGGGAGAAGGAGGTTGTTTGACAAATTGTATTAAAATAAAGGTAAGCAGGAACAAAATGTAAAACATCAAAATGATCTGAACAGAAAAAAGCATAAAAAAAACCCAAGTGTAAACGTCCGCCAAGGTTAAACAAACACATGCACAGCGTACAGTGCATGCAATTGCAGACAAAGCATGCAATAAACAATTACCCGACACCGGATGGTCGTACCGGGAGTCCTTTTAAGTGTCACTGATTAAAACGACCTGCACCTGTGAGGCTGCAGGCAGGGCTGACGTCGCTACCCGTTGGTCGCCAATCCGAACGTGGCAGTCCGCTACTGATCGGGACGACCAGCACCTGTGCAGGTGCAGGTGGGGCCGACAGCGCCACCAGTTGGTCGCCAACCAGATCAGGACAGTACCCCCCCTTCAAGGGACTTCTTCCAGAAGTCCCAACAGTCTCCCAAAAGGTCCACTCGCCAGGGAACAATGGTGGAGACGGCAACCGCTGCCTCTCCAGCATACGACGGGCGGCGGGCAGGTGCAGGCCCCGCCTGCACCTGCACAGGTGCTGGTCGTCCCGAGCCTTGGTGGACTGCCACGTTCGGATTGGCAACCACCGAGTAGCGCTGTCAGCCCTGCCTGCTGCCTCGCAGGTGCTGGTCGTTACAATTAGTGACACTTAAAAGGACTGCCGGCACGACCATCCGGTGTCGGGTCATTGTTATATGCTTTGTATGCAATTGCATGCATTGTATGCAGTGCATGTGTTTGTTTAATCTTGGCAGACTTTTACTCTTGGTCTTCATTTGATGCTTTGTATTTTTCTGTTTGAATGACTTTGATGTTTTAGATTTTTGTTCCTGTTGACTTTATTTTAATACAATTTCTCAAACACAACCTGCTGCTCCCTCCTGCCTGCTTATTGGGATCCACAACTGCCATCACCACCTTGCACACCGTGACACTTATATAAACCTTAAACATACATATATCAGCCTTAAACATTGATTTCATACAAAATATAAAACTGAAGCAATTTATGAACGAATTCGCCTTACAAACGACTGTTCGGGACATATCTCGTTCATAAGTTGGGGAGCCTCTGTAATGTGTAATGTGTAATATGTACATAACAGGTCAAAACAGGATCCAGCAACAAAATGTTGATTCTTCGTTGCTGGCAGGATTCAAACCTACGCAGGGAGATCCCAATGGATTTCTAGTCCATCGCCTTAACCACTCGGCCACAATAACTTTGCTTGCACATATTGCAAGTCGGAAGACAAGCCTTTGTCCTGCCTCTCTTGCCTGCTGACAGTCGGACAAGCCACAAGCGTACTTTCCCCTCGAGGTAAATACACACCCTAACTATTCACCTGGCAAACATTCACACACACACACACACACACACACACACACACACACACACACACACACACACACACACACACACACACACACACACACACACACACACACACACACACACACACACACACACATACACACACACACACACACACACGCACACACACACACACACACACACACACACACACACACACACACACACACATAGACGTCTATACGCACACAATCACACACACACACACACCTGCCCTTTCAAGGCCAAACCTGCAGTAAATCTCCAATGAAACGCACACGCACGCACACACTTACACACGCACACACACACACACACACACACACACACACACACACACACACACACACACACACACACACACACGCACACACACACACACACACACACACACACACACGCACACACACATGCACATGCACAGAGCTCATACACATATCTGTGTATCCAGTGTGTGTTTGTTGCCCCACATGCTCTGTGCGAGCAACTGGAGCTTGTCTATTTACTCCTTGAAACTTTCTCTTGTATCGTATCAATTTTGTAATTCTAAGGATTTGAAGGAATTTAAGTCAAGCAAGATTTCTACAAAATGAGTCAATTCTCAAACATAACTGAGATGGATAAAATGGGAATTAACTTGATCATCACTTCACTCATTCACTGCCAGACATGTGAAAAAGTGTGTCCACGCCAGTGCCAGGGTTTTTGTCATTTTCACTCAAATTGCAGGACCCACAGAATATTGAGTTTTAGGACTACATAAACATTTAATACAGTTTTAGAAACTTTAGATTCTCTTCTTTCATCAGAAAATAGTTAATTCCTAAATGATATGTGTCTGTGTATGAGCTTGAAATGAGGGCAATTACCATGCAATACATTCATATTGGTTTAGATAGCTTAAACTGGAACAAAGCGCTAACATGTAAAAAATGGAAATGCTGCCCCCTTGTGGAAAAGAAAAATATTGCCAGAGGCCATGGCCATCGCTTTATCGGCACCCAAGCATGAAAAAACAAAACCCGAACAAATTTGGGAATGGCGCTCTGTGTCTAATTATCAATTCCCGAATAAATACGTGAATGGCAGTGAATGAGTTAATTGTCGATTACTTGATTAATCATTGGAATTCCAATCTTTGTGATTCTGTATCCAATGTATCAACTCGATATCAGTGTGAATCGCTCTATTTCGGTTTACTGATGCCATCTATCACCTGGTGCCATCTTATGATGGCTTTATCACCTTGCATCATCTTAGATGCTTCCAGATTAACTTTGAACTGAGTAATATTGCCCTGTATCATCTTGTATCACCTTTTTGCTTTTATACATGACATATATGATTGATGATTGATCGGTGTATTTTTCTTGCGTCTTGTTTGACTGTTTTGTGTCACCTTTTGAGTACTGTTCGAGGTTGTCTCATAACATCTTGTAAGAGCTGCTGCTTTACCGTCCTGTATTGTCTTGTCTTGACTTGTATCGCCTTTACGCTGCTTCATACAATCAAGAAGAAAAAAGAAGTGCATATGCGTGCATCTCACTTCACTTTCTCCAGCTTGAACATTTCCAAATGACTTCTAGACAAAACGAAGAGCATCTCCCAACTCTTCATGTGTCTGTAAACTCGCTGGGTGGGCTGGCGGCAGCATCCCTGTCCAAACGTGCTTTGATTGACAGCTCTAACTGATTGGTCTCTTTCATCTGAGATTTTGTCTGAAGCTCCCACTTTTATTTCCACTACGTGACCTGTCACCATTTTGTTTTCCATTTCGGGCTGAGTGGAAAAACAAGGACCCAAACAGTTGCTGCAGGACATACACTGTCCTTGTCTTGCCAAGCAGAATCCACACACACGCACACACACACACACACACACACACACACACACACACACACACACACACACACACACACACACACACACACACACACACACACACACACACACACACAGCGGGTGGGCTGACAGCAACACTGAGGGTCACATGACACTTGCGTTATGAGCCAATCTGCTTTATTGCAAGTCCTGTTTGTCAACATGGAACTAAGAAAGGAGACCCCCCCCCCCCTTGCGGAAAAAGTAGTTGTTTTTGTAGTTGTTGTTTGGAGTCTCGCAAAGGCTGCTTTTATTGTCTCTGTTGTCAGATGTTGACCGATATGGTCTTGGATCATCACTTTTTTCTCTTTGTATTCTTTTCATATTTACATGCGGCGTCTGGTATCATTTTTTTATCCTTGATAATGCAATTTGTCAAAGTCTTATGCCATCTGAAAGTTGGTCCCTATGAACCAAAATTGTCTGGTATCAAGATACCGAAAAGTCATCCAAGGTGTCTCGTATCACCTGGTTTTGGCTTATACTGACTCACAGGTGTCATGTAAAACCATCTATTGTCGATCCGTGTCATCTTATGGAATTTTGATGCCTCTGTGGTCACGTCATCGTCTTGTATCATCTTAATGACGCTGCGTATCGTCTTGTATCGTCTTCATGGTGACACGTATTTCCTTTATTTCATTCTGGATCAACTTGTATTGGCTTGAGGCCGCAGTCTTAGAGGATGGATGGCTCAGTGTTGACCTGTATTGTCTTGATGGTGATTTATATAGCCTTCTAGCATTTTATGTTATCTAATCTTCACACCAGTGCTTAGGACCATGGCACAAACTGCCGATGACAACTCCTTCGTATCCCGACTTTACGACTCTTTCACTTTAGCATATTTAAATTGTCAACTAATGAAGTCAACTGCCTTTGCATCAATATTTGTGTACTCGCCCCATCTGAACTAAACATGGCAGTTTGCTTCATAAACTCAACTTGTGTTTTTAATTTTCCAGCAGACACGTGGGAGGTTTATTTTGAACGCCTCCTTGAATGCATGCTAAATATTTGGACCATGACGGTCTTTGCCGCTCGCCGTCTCTGTCTCTCTCGATCTCTCTTTCTTTCTATCCCTGTCTCTCCCCCTCTCTCTCTCTGTATCTCTTTCTCTCTTTTTCTTTCTCTTTCTGTCTCTCTCTCTCTGTGTGTATCTGCCTCTCTTTCTATCTCTCTCCCTCTCTCTCTCCCTCTCTCCTCCCTCGCTCTCTGTCTCACTCTCTCTCTCCCTGTCTCTCTCACTCTCTCTCTATCTGTCTCTCTTTCTCTCTCTGTCACTCTCTCACCCTCTCTTTCTCCCTCTCTCTCTTTCTCTCTCTGTATCTGTCTCTCTTTCTCTCTCTTTCTTTCCCTTTCTGTCTCTCTCTCTGTGTATCTGTCTCTCTTTCTATCTCCCTGTCTCTCTCTCCTCTCTCTCTCTCTGTCCCCCTTTCTCTCTTCCTGTCTCTCTCCCTCGCTCTCTATCTGTTTCTTTCTGTCTCTCTCTCTCTCTGTCTCTCTCTCTCACGTCTCTCCCTCTCTCTGTCTCACACTCTCTCCCCCTCTCTCCTCCTCTCTCTCTTTCTTTCGCTCTCTCTGTATCTGTCTCTTTCACTCTCTTTCTCACTTTCACTATTTCTCTCTCTCTGTCTTATTCTGTCTCCCTGTCTCTCCCTCTCTCTCTCTATTTTTCTATCTTTCTCTCTCTTTCTTTCTTTTTCCTGTCTCTCTCTCTATGTATCTGTCACTTTCTATCTCTCTGTCTCCCTCCTCTCTCTCTCACTCTGTCTCTATCCCTATCTCTATATGTGTCTCTTTCTTTCTCTCTCTGTCTCTATCTCTCACGTCTCTCCCTCTCTCTCTCTTTCTTACTCTCTCTATCTGTCTCTCTTTCTCTTTCTCATTTTCTCTCTCTATTTCTCTCTCTCTGTGTCTCACTCTCTCCCCTCTCCCCCCCCCTCTCTCTCTTTCTGTCTTTCTTTCTATCTGTTTCCCTCTCTGTATCTGTCTATCTTTCTCTGTCTTTCTATCTCTCTCCCCCTCTCTCTCTATCTGTCTCACTTTCTTTCTCCCCCCCTCTCCCTCTCTCTCTCTCTCTCTCTCTCTCTCTCTCTCTCTCTCTCTCTCTCTCTCTCTGTCTCTCTCTACTTTCCCTCTGTGCCGGCGTGTAAATCTTCAGACAGCGGCGCAGGCCTCCGTATGTTGGACAACTGTGCTTGGGATCACACGGCCCGCATTCTCTGCATTGTGGAGATGTTAAAGGTATATGCCGTAGTCAAAACACATGTACGCGCGCACACACACACACGCACGCACACACACACACACACACACACACACACACACACACACACACACACACACACACACACACACACACACACACACACACACACACACACTCGTCTTGCTGTTCCAGCTGGACTCATCTACTTTGAGACCTGAAACACACACCCCTGCGTTAAATTAAGCATTGGTGTGTTAGCATAAGTGTTGTGCGTGCATGTCCAGAGATCGCGCACACACGCACTGTGGCGTTGACAAGATGCCAGCAGCTGAAGAAGTTAAAGATGAAGAGGCGTAGACGTACAATAGAGGAAGGACTGAAAGAAGATATGCTGTTTTTTTAATGGGGTTTAAATATCGAGGGCGTATGCTAATTGCAACACTTTGACGCACAGGCACATCATTGAAACGTACAGAGAGGCACACATGTACAAAGGCACATACATCTACACGCACACAAACATGAAGGCATACACACACGCAAACCAACACGCTCTCACACGCTCGTCATCTTTTCTGTCTGTTAACGGGACGTTCGGGCGCTGATGCTCTCGCCCTTTCCGGGTCACAGATGAAAGGCTTCAGGTAACCTAAGGAACCGAGGATGCGCACGCGCTCACACACGTGCACACGAACATGCAGTCCCCGTGAAAAGAGTATCTTTGTTGCGACGCTGACTTGTATCTGATATGAAATCGCTGAGTGAAGACTGCTGCGTATAGGACTTTCAAGTCGCACGTACGCACACACAAACACAAGCACACACACACAAACGCAACATAGATTTGTTTGTTAACGGGCTGCTCTGACATTTTTATTTCTTGCTGCAATTAACTCATTCACTGCCATTCACAAATGTATTCGGGAATTGAAAATATGACGTAGAGCGCCATTCCCGAATTAGCTGCTTGGGTGCGGAGAAAGCGCCGGTCAGATTGCCCGCAATCTTTTTCCCTTACACAAGGGGCAGTATTTCCCATTTTTCCATGTTAGCGCTTTGTTCCAACTTCAGCTGTTTTTAAAGCGCTTTATAAACCAATATGTATGTATTGGAATGTATTTTGGACAGCGAGCCTTATTTCAAGCTCATATAACTCCAGATGTATATAACTTAGGAATTAACTATTTTTTTTCTGGCGAAAGAAAATAGTTTAAGTTTTCTATGCTGCATTGAATGTTTATGTAGTCCTAAAATTCAATATACTTTGCCTCCTGAAATTGACTAACAATGACACAAAACAGTGGCAATGGAGTGGATGAGTTAATATTGCCCTTATGCTGCATTTTGGTCCTTCAGGGTCACAGCTGCATCATGTTTCACGTAAAATAAAAATTAAAACTGTTTGAACAACACGAACACTAAAAGATGAATTCAAATGTTGATATAAAAGTCAAATAAGACACTTCTCCTTTCACTTCACAACACTGACATACCTTGTGTGTGTGTGCGTGTGTGTGTGTGTGTGTGTGTGTGTGTGTGTGTGTGTGTGTGTGTGTGTGTGTGTGTGTGTGTGTGTGTGTGTGTGTGTGTGTGTGTGTGTGTGCGTGTGTGTGTGTGTGTGTGTGCGTGTGTGTGTGTGTGTGTGTGAGTGTGTTTTGGTGTCATGGTAGACTCCAAGGCATTGCTATGGAAACCAGAAGATGAAAAAAAACTCCCAAATGAAATCGTGATTGCAGCAATGATGCTAATGATGAAGTTGAAACATTTGAAATCTTATGCGATGAGTCACGGGTCAAATGTGGCTTTTGCTTAGCAACGCTGACCAGGACACTCAACACATAACACTTATTATTATTATCACATTTCATGTACTTTACTTTAATCTGCATTTGAGTTGACTTGCTACTTTAGCCTTCACTTCACTTTGAATTTTGATTATTTCCTCTGTTGATACATCACCCTTTTAATAATAAACATAATAATAACAACAACAACAATAATAATAATAATAATAATAATAATAATAATAATAATAATAATAATAATAATAATAATAATACATTTCATTGTAAGCGCCTTTCAAAGCTCTCAAGGACACTTTACTGTCACGTCACTTGAGGCTCGAGGGCTGGGCTCGAGTGACGAAAGGAAAGCGGGAAGTGTGGATCCAAAATACACGGCGAGACAGATACTCGTATACAAAAGTCTTTACTGAGGCACGCATGAAAAAACTGACAGCAGGATGAGGTGAGTGAGGGAGATCGGTGACAGCTGATCTGACGGCACGGAAGTAACAGGGTGGCTTTCAGAATACTCCGACGGCGACTGTCTAGCGCGATCGGTAGATATAGTCAGAAGGCACAATCAAGGGAATGACAATCAGCTGTGGGGACCCAGGTGCATGATGATGGGAGGGGCCGTCTCCCCGGGAGCAGCGGAGGAGGTGACAGGAGGGGCGGGGCGCGCCCAGGACGGCGACGAGATGTGACAGTGCCCCCCCCTCAACGGACGCCTCTTGGCGGCCCACCAGGTTTGGAGGGGTGAGCCGCATGGAACGCCCGGATGAGAGACGGGTCGAGGATCCAGGCACGTGGGACCCACTGTCGCTCCTCCGGTCCATAGCCCTCCCAGTCGACCAGGTACTGCACTCCTCTGCCCATGCGCCTGGAGTCCAGTATCTCCCGCACGGTGTAGACCGGTCCGTCGGCCAACATCCGGGGGGGAGGTGGGGGGGGGGGGCGTGGGGGCTAAGGAGCAGGTTTCCACTGGCTTGAGGAGGGAAACGTGGAAAACGGGGTGGATCCTCATGGTGGGTGGCAGCCGGAGCCTCACCGAGACTGGGCTGAGGATGGCCTCGATGGGGAAGGGACCTGTGAAGCGTGGGCCCAGCTTGGCTGAAGACCCTGCCAGCCTAAGGTCCCTCGTCGACAGCCACACCTCCTGCCCGACCTGGTAGTTGGGTGCCTGTCTCCGGTGACGGTCCGCCACCCGCTGGTTCCGGGATGCGGTGCGTGTCAGGGGGTCCCTGGTCTCCTTCCAGACTCGGTGGGCCCGTCTGAGGTGATGTTCAATAGACGGGACCTCCACCTGGCCCTCCTGAATGGGAAACAAGGGCGGCTGATAGCCACAGGCGGACATAAATGGGGACCGACCTGTGGCTGCGGAGACCAGGGAGTTGTGGGCGTACTCCACCCAGGGTAGGTGCAGGGCCCACGACGCCGGGTTGTGGAGGCACACGCACCGGAGGGCCGCCTCCAGGTCCTGGTTCTTCCTCTCCGTCTGTCCGTTGGTCTGGGGATGGTATCCAGACGACAGGCTCGCCGACGCCCCTAGGGACCGACAGAAACGTTTCCATACCTTGGACACGAACTGCGGTCCCCGGTCCGACACGATGTCCGTCGGAATCCCGTGGAGACGGACGACGTGGTTAACCAGGAGCTGAGCCGTCTCGATGGCGGACGGCAACCTGGTTAACGGGACGAAGTGGGCCGACTTGGAGAATCGGTCCACAACGGTAAGGACGACCGTCTTGCCACGGGAGGGGGGGAGGCCTGTCACGAAGTCGACGGAGATGTGGGACCAGGGTCTGGACGGTACCGGTAGCGGCCGGAGGAGTCCTGCCGGGGGCTGATGGGAGGCTTTCCCACAGGCACAGGTCGGGCAGGCCTTCACGAAGAGGGTGATGTCCCTCCGGAACCCCGGCCACCAGAATCGTTGGGCGATGAGTTGGATCGTCCTGTTGACCCCCGGGTGACAGGCAATCCTGGAGGTGTGCCCCCAGACGAGCACCTCCGTGCGAAGAGGGGGGGGGACGAACAGGCGATCCTTCGGACAGCCCCTGGGGATGGGGGTCGTCCCCTGGGCTTGCTGGACTCTTCTCTCAACCTCCCACCTCAGGGCACCCAGGACGCGCTGGGCCGGCAGAATGTTGGTGGTGGTCTCCTCCTTTTCTGCCGGCTCATGGATGCGGGATAGGGCATCGGGCTTGGTGTTCTGTGACCCTGGGCAGTAGGTGAGAGAAAAGTTAAAACGGGTGAGGAAGAGTGACCATCGGGCCTGACGGGAGTTCAGTCTCTTGGCCGACCGGATGGCCGCCAGGTTCTTATGGTCAGTGAAGACGGTGAAGGGGTGTTTCGCTCCCTCAAGCCAGTGTCTCCATTCCTGCAGGGCCAGGACGACCGCCAGCAGTTCCCGGTTGCCGACGTCGTAGTTGGCCTCAGCGGGGCTGAGCCGGCGGGAGAAGAAGGCGCATGGGCGTAGCTTTTGGTCTGTGGGAGAGCGCTGGGACAGGACGGCCCCTACTCCGGACTCGGATGCGTCAACCTCGACCGTGAACGGGAGATCCGGGTCGGGATGACGCAGAACAGGGGGATTGGTGAAGGCTAGACGGAGGCGATTGAATGCCCCCTCAGCATCGGGCGTCCACCTGAAGGGAATCTTGGTGGACGTGAGGTTAGTGAGGGGGAGTGCCTTCTGACTATACCCGCGTATGAAGCGGCGGTAGAAGTTGGCAAACCCCAAAAATCGCTGAAGCTGTTTCCGCGTCCTTGGGATCGGCCATTCCACCACCGCTTTGGTTTTAGTAGGGTCGGCCCTGAGCTGCCCCCGCTCCACGATGAACCCTAGGAAGGACAGAGAGCGGACATGGAACTCACACTTCTCTGCCTTCACATAGAGCCGGTTTTGCAGGAGCCGCGCCAGGACCCGTCGGACGTGTTGCCGGTGCTCCTCTGCGGAACGAGAAAAAATGAGAATATCGTCAAGATAAACAAAAACAAAAACATTGAGGAAGTCCCTGAGCACATCATTGATCAAATTTTGGAAGACGGCGGGCGCGTTCGTGAGTCCGAACGGCATCACCAGATATTCAAAATGTCCTAACGGTGTCTTAAATGCATTTTTCCATTCATCCCCCTCCCGGATGCGGACCAAGTGGTACGCACTACGGAGGTCTAATTTGGAAAAAATGGTTGCTGATTGAAGGGGCGTGAAGGCTGAGTCCATGAGGGGGAGGGGGTATTTGTTACGGATGGTGATGTCGTTCAGACTCCGATAATCGACACACGGACGCAGGGTTCCGTCCTTCTTGTCAATAAAGAAGAACCCTGCGCCCAGCGGAGACCGTGACGGCCGAATGAGTCCCGCCGCGAGGGAGGAGTCTATGTAAGTGCTCAGGGCTTCCTGTTCCGGTTGTGAGATGTGGAAAAGTCTGGAGTCCGGTAATGGAGCCCCTGGCTGCAAGTCAATAGCACAGTCATACGGTCGGTGGGGCGGCAGGGATTGGGCGTTGTCCTTGCTGAACACCTCCCGCAGGTCGTGGTAGCAGTGTGGCACGCCCTTGAGGCAGATGGCCTCAGGCGGTCCACCGCGGGAGGCGTCTCGCCCTGCCGTAGCCGACCGTAGGGAGTTGGCGTAGCAGTAGGGGCTCCAGCCCTGAATGGTGGGACCCTCCCAGGAGATTGACGGGTCGTGCGTATTGAGCCAGGGGAGACCCAATACCAACGGCGCATTCCGGGAGGGCATAACTAAAAATTGGCGGTGCTCGACGTGGTTCCCCGCGACCCGGAGTTTGAGCGGGGCCGTGAGGTGGGTGACTCGGGCTAACAGTCTGCCGTCCAGGTCGACCATCTCCTTTGGGGGGTGGAGATCGATCAGCTGGCAGCCCAACGAGTCCGCCAGCTGGGGGTCAATGATGCACCCGTCGGCCCCCGAGTCCACTAGGGCCCGCACGGTTTGGGAGCTGGACGGGCCGATTAATTCGCTGTCCAGCTCCAACCGCGTAACGGGGGTCGTGGATTTGACCTCCAGAGGTCGCTGTGGTCTCCGTCTTGAAGGGGACTTGCGTGGACCTGAGGTCTTCGCCTGGGGGCCTTGGGTGCGACGAGCCCCGGGGGTAGTGTGGTCGTTCCCCCCCCCTATGATCATGAGTTCGGGGGATTCCTCCAGGCGCCGCACACGCTCGCTGCCGGGTGTGGGAGATCTGGACCGGCTGCGTGGCTGTCTGGGCCGTCGGCCGCGCTGCTCCCTCTGTCGCTCCCGAAGGCGGTGATCCAGGCCGATGACTATGGCGACCAGGTCGTCGAAGGTGGTGCCCGCGTCGCGGGTAGCCAACTCGTCCTTGAGGTCGGTGTTCAATCCGCGACGAAACACCCCCCTCAACGCTCGGTCGCCGTAGCCGCTGCCAGCGGCCCGGATGCGGAAGTCAACGGAGTATTCCGCGGCTGAACGGGCCCCTTGGACGCAGTCCAGTAGTCTCCCCTCCGCTTCGGACTCCGTCACCGGATGATGGAAAACCCGCCGTAACTCGGCGACGAAGTCCGGGTACGAGGTGCGCAGCTCCGGTCGGGATTCTCGGATGGCCAGCACCCACGTCTCGGCTTCTCCCGTGAGCAGGCTGGTGATGAAGGCTACCTTCGCCTCATCGCTAACGCAGGCGTATGGATGTTGCTCAAACACGAGCGTGCACTGCATTAAAAACTGAGCGCAGCGCCCGGTTTCGCTTGCGTAGCGGGAGGGAAGAGGAAATTGAGGAGCGTGCCTACTCACGGGCGGGGAAGACTTGGCCGTGAGAGCGGAAATGCGTGCCTCAGCCGCCTCGAAGCGTTTAGCCAGCATGGTGGTAATTTGGCTGATTTCCGCGATGGCTCGGGCCAGCTGGCTCGAACGCTCCGCTTGCTCGGTGAGGGCGGCGAGATATCTGTCTTCGCCGGCGGGATCCATAGTTGGTCGGAGTATTATGTCACGTCACTTGAGGCTCGAGGGCTGGGCTCGAGT